>NC_080423.1:84968744-85100569 GCF_029873635.1 Malania oleifera | reverse complement strand
AATAAGCATTTTGGCTAGTCCTAAAGACATTAATTTGATTATATTAAGCTTCAATTGACTTGTTCAACCATTGATTAAATGAGTTTTTGATTTAGATGCTTTGAGTTTAATTCAATATACTTTTTGTTAAGGATATTATCTTGATTGATGAAACTAGGGATAAGTAGTATTTAAGTTAGAATTATGATGGGAAACTTCAAAATTTAAAGATTTAGGATAAAAAAAAATAAGACAAAATCAATATAATATAATTTTAGTTATGGTCGGAGGAATGTTGGAGAAAAGTTTAAACTTGATGGTCAAGAAAGCAATAGACAATTAGATTTTTAATGTCTTGGATTCATTATGCAAATTGAAGGAGAAATAGAAGAAAAAGTTATATATAGAATTAAAGTAAGTTGAGTAAAATGGAAAAGTGTTTTGGATGTATTGTGTGAATATAAAATTCCATTAAAATTAAAAAGAAAGTTTTATAGGGCAGTCATAACATGAGTTAAGTTGAATAAATCAAAATGTTAAGAAACTAAGGGATTGTTTTTTTGTGCTTAATGTTCTCTAAATAGAGTTTGGGCTCTTAACGGTCCAAAATTCAGTGAACTAGTGAAGTTTGATTAGCCTATGAAATAGCTTTGGATTGCATTAATTTAAGAGAATCATTAATCTCTTTGGTGTTGATTCGGTAAGAGCACAAATCAAAAGTTTTTTTTTTTTTTTGTTTTACACCTAGAAAGTAACGCAAATTACACAACCTCAACTCTTCTCTCACAATCATCCAAACGACTCATGCCCTATCTCTCCAAGCTCTCACCTCTTTGATCTCACTATTGCTAAATGAGCACCTTTACTGTTATCTTCTTTTTTCAACATTCTCCTTACTCATCCGACACTGGTATGTTCTTTCCCTTCTTGTCCTTTTCCTTCTCCTTCTTATTCTTCCTTTTCATTGATGTTCTGATTTATTTTATTTATTTATTTTGCTAGTTATGCTTTGATTTTATCTATTGCTACACAAGATCATAAAATATGATTTGGCAAGGCCCCATTTTGCTTAAATTATCTCCAATTAGTGTGACTTTCAATTTTGGAAAGACTCAAATATTCTTTCGCATACTAAAAGGAACTCTTCTCTCTAGTGAATCTAAGCCCACAATAGAAAGAGACTAAGAATGCAATATATTTTTAGTCCTCCCAATTCCTTTGTGAGAATTTACAAAGATTTTTCTTTATATATATATATATATATATATAAAGGATCAAAATGTTATATCTATTGGTAGAAATTATAAAATTGAGATTTTTGTAAAAGAAAGGTTAAAAAAAATGGAGAAGAAGCAAGTATTTAGCTGAAGAATTAATTAGAAAAAATATTTTCTTATTATGTTTCACAATAAATAATATTTTATGTTTTAAAGTATTTACATTAAAAAATATTTTTAATTAATGTTTTTATGTTTTGTATTTGAGATACATTATTTTATATATATATATATATATATATATATATATATATGTATGTATGTATGTGTGTGTGTGTGTGTGTGTTTTTTTTTTTTAAATATAAAAATAATCTCAAAAATATATTTATTAATTTTAACAAACAAGTTTTCTCTTGATAGTTTAAAGGATTAAAATAGGAAAAATACATATATTCGAAGGTTAATTATCAAACAACTAAAATAATTCAACATTCATATTCTAAAATTGATTCCAATTATATTTAAAACCTAGTTTACAAATTTAGAATTCCATACACCATTAAATGCTAATTGCTAAATTTTATCAAATACCCCTAAGAAATAATATATTCAAAAGTAAAAAAGTAGTGATTACATATATGAACAGTGGTAAATTATGATTAAGTAGTGATCCGAAGTAAGTCCTGATTATTTCTTAAAAGTTATTTATCTTTACTCTAAAAAAGTAGTTTTAAAAAGCATTTTGCAATAAGTACTTACTCTAGTGTAATTCAAGCAATACTTTTTGAAATAAATATACTAAACTCTTTGGAGTCTATCCTCACAAAGGCAAATTAAAGAAAATAATAGAGAGTGCACTGACAAAGCATGTAAAAGCACAAGGCAATGTATAGGTGTAAGAACCCGAACTGTGATAATGTGGTTATATATGTAAAGAGAGGGATATTTTGGTAAAAGAGCAGGTTCGTCGACGAAGCCGGATTTCATCGACGAAGCCTTTGTTCTTCTCGTCGACGAAATTTAGAGCCTCGTCGATGAGAAAAAGCCAAGGGGTTCAGGGAAATTTAAATATCAAGGTTTGTCGACGAAATCCCTAAAGACCTCGTCGACGAGAACACCAACTCGTCGACGAAATCCTCCGGGTCAAGGGTCTTTATAAATGATATTTTGGTTTGCTTCTTGGCTAAGTTTTTGGAAAAAGCTCTCTCTCTCTCTCTCTCTCTAGAAATCTCCCTACACTTTCTCTCTCTAGTTTTCTTTGTCGTTCGTTGCCAGATTCGTAAATCCAACGATACTGCGAGGATCAGTGAAGGATTCTCTACGTTTCTACTGGATCGAAATCTTGTTTTGAAAGATTTCGGGTTTCGGGCCAAAATCGAGGTAAGGCTCGATTTTTATTTCTGATTCAGTATATGTATAGTAGTACGGATTGTAAGTATGTTTTGTACTGTGGTTTGTAGATTTCGGAGTCTCGGTTCATAGTTTTGAGGACCGTAGAGTTCGTATTTGGATTTCGGGTTAAGGTAAGAGGATTCTGTTATATCAGTCCATTTTTGAAATCAGGATCTGAAACGCCCCGAACCCTTAAACTTGGGTCCGGTGCGTTATACCTGATCATATCCCTGATAAATTATAATTAAACCTAACATACGCAGCGGAAAACATAATCAGAATCTCCATGTAACATAATACCAGAGTTTACTAATTCTAACTATAATCCATATTAAATCATCCAACACCTGCATTTCCATAAATATGTAACTCCCCAAACAATTCAGTATTTTCACAATCATTCCTTACTCCATAACCTTAAAACATAAAGGCATAAAACATAATATATAAATTTCTCAAAATTAACATAAAAATATACCCTTTTCTTTTTCTATTTCCCACTAATGCTATAAAAACCTCGAGCTCTCAAAGCTTGATCTCGAGGAAATCCTGAAAATATTTTTCAATTTCATCAATTCATTTTCACATATACATATCTAATAAACAGCCCTAAACTCAAAAAAAAAAACAATTTAAGCAGTTGACATTTTACCCATATTGAAACATATACATGTACATATAACACAATTTATTTTTTCATTAAATTCATAAAAATACTGATTTAATATATATTTTTCCCCTTATCTGGTTTTTTGAACTACGTCAACAGGGACTCCGAAAAATACCTGCGGCGCTCACTCGGACCCTAAATCAAAAATTCCTAACTCCAATAAATTATTCTTGAATAAAATATTATTTAAATATTTCCTAGGGCTATAATTTCTAAATAAATAAATATACCCTTAAATTTAGCCAAATTACCAAATTTTCCAAATCCCACTCTCGCTTTGGAGTAGGACCTAGAAAACCCAAATTGAAAAATCACCTACATCAAAATGACGACAACGACGATTAGGATCCCGTGGTGGTGCCTGATTGTCGATTCAATAGTAGATTTAACCAAAAATTGAGAAATTAGGAAAAAATTACTTTTCCCTAGGAGTAGTGCTTAAGTCGGTCCTATGAAAAATCTACTCCAGTAGAAATGTCGGTGACAGAGTTAGGAACCCAACGACACTTTCCGTTTTCCTATCGGCGCTCGTTAAGCTGACAAAATTGAGGAGAGAGAGGAGGAGACATAAGGAGATAACAGAGAGAGAGAGAAGAAGATTGAAATAGGCGCAGAGAGAGTCTGAGAAGATCCTGAGAGGTAAGATTGAAATCCAATTCATTTAATTATATCTTTACATTATTTTATATTTTATATATATATACCCATCACATAAATTATTTAATTAATTTAATTATATAACGTTTAATTAATTGAATTTTACTATTATTTTATTTATTTTTTATTTTTATTTATTTTTTTATATTATTTCTTTTTACTTGTTTATTTAATACACTAATTTAATAATGTTTAACCAATTAATTAATTAATAATTTTAATTAATTTTTTTTTCGGGTTATTACAAGATTGGTAAGCCTATAGGTTACGATCGTATGTATGTTTTGATTACTTATTTGGGGAAATCTATCAGGTAAAAATGCGGGATTTTCAGGTATCATTTCTATTTTGTTTGAAAATCTGTTGGTTTTATTAAAACTGTATTATTGAGGTGACCATAATCCATATTTGCATAAACTGTATACTTAAAATTGTAAGTGATATGATTTTTCGTAAACCAAATAAGTGTGGTATGTATGAATGTATGTATTTGTTCCAGGTATTTGTAAAACAACTATGTGGCGGCTAATTACCGTACAACAAAATGTATAAGGACGTGAGTTCCAAAATGATTCCAGGTTTTGTGAAATCGGCTAGGGGCGGCTAATTACCATATGTCGAGAGTGACTGGCTTTATATCCGAGGGTGTGAATTATCACCAGTCTAATTCCGGTTGGTCACCAAAGTGGTGTGAGCTATATGCTATATCATATGTTGCAATGGATTCACAGTGGGCCTAGGTCGTCGCAGCGTAGTTGTGTATATGACAATGTAATCGTGGTGAGACTAGGTGACCTTTGTGTAGTTGCGTATGTAGCAATGAATTCATTAGTGGGCCTGAGTCGTAGATCTTCGTAGTTGTATATGACAACGTAATCGCTGTGAGACTAGGTGACCTTGTGTAGTTGTGTATGATGCAATGGATTCACCATTGGGCCTTGATCATCGCAGCATAGTTGCGTGTGTAGCAATGTAATCGCTGTGAGACGAGGTGACCTGGTGTAGTTGCGAATTAGTGTGACGACACTGATCGTATGTATGTATGTATGTATGTATGTTGGGTATCGTATGAACTGGAATGGTTTTCTGAAAATACTGGAATTATATGTATTTGTATGAAACTGTACGAATTGTTTTAAACTGTATAGTATGTATAGTACTATGAAGTATGTAAAATGACACTGGTATGCCACACATTGATATAAACTGTTTTCTTCCTTACTGAAAGGTGTCTCACCCTGAATGAACGTACAATATTTTCAGGGCCTTCAAGTAGCGGTAAGTAACATCCTAGCGTCCGAAAGCAAGGGGTATCGTAACTACTGTTAGTACCTTTTAGGTACGAGTTTTGGTATCCAGGTTGTCAGTATAGTTTTGTGGACACGTGGAGTATGTGTTGTAATTATGAGAATGTATATCCTAGTTGTATAGACTCTGGTATGATACAGTTATTGTATAAAAGATCGTATTCCGCTGCGTATATGATGAGTATATGTTTGTATGTAGGGCAACCGTGTACCCCATGGGATCGGACCCTCTTATTGGAATGGTATCATGTATGTTAAAATTGATACAGAGACAGGTTAGGTTACTTAAATTCACCCTTAGGTCTCATTTTGGGGTTCGGGGCGTGACAATAGGTCTTTATTGATAATTCAAAGCATTGATTACAAGCACAAAAATGTTGAAACATGAGACAACACAATGACTTTTCATTAGCAAAATAATACCTTATTTTGACTGATTGTAAAAATCAAAGCAATTGATTCACTCACGATCAACAATAAAACTTTAAAGAGTTCTTATTTTATTTCAATATTATTTTAAAATTTGAAAAATTCGATTAAAACCCGTTGACTGTATATCCACCGTCTACGCAAATAATTTGTCCAATAATGTACGAAGCAGCTAGAAAACACAAAAATGCTACCAGTGACGAAACCTCATTAGCTTCCCCAATACGCTTGATGGGAGTTCTTGAGATCAATCTTTCCATTTCTTCCTTTGCAAGAGGATTTTGCCGTGGAGAGTAAACAAATTTAAATATGAATTTTTCTTGTCTCGACAAAATACAACGGTGGTGCAATTGCAGTGTTTGATTCCTTTCACCGTGCAACTAATTTATAATGATGGTGGTGTTTGATTTCTTTTGGCACAAAACTAATTTATTAGCTCGTAGAGTAGTCTGACCTCCACCAAGCAATGTTTAGGAGTTTAGAAATCAAACTTTAAATTTAATTTTTTATAAACTGCTCGAAAGTATATAAAATTTGTATAAATTCATAAAAATCTAAATGAAAAAACTAAAATTCACCTCCTACTAAACACATCCTAAGCTTATTCAACTTATTGCAACTAATATACAATTAAAAATTAGGACAAGGTAGGAGGCTTTAATAGAGTCCATGAGAAAGCAAATTTAAACTTAAAAGAAGTATTTGGGAGTATAGATTAGAAATTTTTGGATTGAATGTGTTAATTTAAACAAAAATTTTATTAATTTTTTCCTAAATATCAAACAAATATTTGAATTGGCGCTATAATCCCACTGAGTCAACATGAAAATGATTATGGCAGAGGGAACAGGGCATTACAGAAAATGAATCCAGGAGTGAGGTTTTGATGAACCATGGAGCCACCGCATTTACTCGAATGTTGTCTTTTGCCCACTCGCATGTCAAATTCTTCGTCAATTGATTCTTGGCTCCTTCAAAAATCATTCAGCTAAAAATAAAAATAAAAATAAAAATAAAAACACGATTATAGGGTGAATAACAAACATGTAATTAATTTTGAAAAATTTAAACTTACCTTTCGAAGCTGCATAGACGGAGGAAAGAGGTATGCCAATCACTCCAGCCACAGAGGATATAAATACAATGCTACCATTTCCCGATGCCTTCAAAAGAGGGTGTGTCAACTGGCAGACATGGTATGCTGAATCCAAATTAGTCCCCATTATGGTTCTGTAATCTTCATCGGTATAATCTATGGCTTCCTTGGGTATGGTTGTCCCTGCGTTGTTCACCTAAAACGAAAAAAAACACAGAATCAATAATCAAAATCAATGATCTTCTTGCAATTCAAACACCAATCACTTTCTTTAGTGTTCTTTTCTTTTCTTGCTGTCCAAACAAAGCAGAGCATACGAGGATGTTGAGCTTCCCCTGGAAAACAGAGGAGACGGCGTCCATGAGCTTTTCTCTCTGGGGCGGAGAGGTGAGGTCGCAGACTGACCCTGTCACGCTATAGCCCTTCGTCTTCCATTCTTCCAAGCTTCGATTGAGCTCTGTTTGGTTACGGGAACAAGTATGGACAGCTGCCCCAAAGCTAGCCATTTCTTCCAGAATTGCACGCCTGTTGCAGAAATCCAGTCCAATTTATGATGATGATCAAAACCCAGAAAAGAAAAGAAAAGGAAAAAATTGAAACAGGGGAGGTTGAGTTGAGCCACGAACCCTATGCCACGGGTTCCGCCAGTGACAAGAGCGGTCATCCCCTGCAGGGACCACCTCTTTTCTCTGTAGCTCATCTCTGCTTCTGCCATTGTTTGATCTTACTCCGCCCAAATACACTGCCACCGCTCAAATATATATAGAAACAGAGTGAAGTCAGCTGCCCTGTTTTGGTCTGCCATATCCCTTAATTTAGAAAAATGCTTGCGTGACGGTGACATGGGAATGCACAGTACTTCCGCAGGACGGAACAAAAGCCGGTTTGAGCTTAAAAAAAACAAAAAGAAAAAAAAGTTGCTGGGTCTCGTCATTGCCAGAAATTAAAAAGAAAAAAAAAATAAAGTTGTCGGCTCAATTATGAGGAGGGAGGGAGGGAGGCGTGGGGACTGACGGGCGTGGAAAACAAAGAGGGGAAGAGAGAAGAGAGAAGAGAGAAGAGAGAAGAAGGGGCGGGGGTTGGTTGGGGGTGGTGGGTTTTACATACATGTTACACGACCACGTTGCCAAATTAAATTAAAAAAAAAAAAAAAAAAACTAAGCAAACCGGTTTGGTAAAATTTTTAAATTTTTTTTTTAAAAACTGATTTTTAGAAAATCAGTTTGATATTAAAAAAATTAATTCTCACATCCAAACTGACTTTTGGAAAGTTGGGCGGGGACTGACGGGCGGGGAAAACAAAGAGGGGAAGAGAGAAGAGAGAAGAGAGAAGAGAGAAGAGAGAAGAAGGGGGGGGGGGGGTTGGTTGGGGGTGGTGGGTTTTACATGCATATTACACGACCACGTTGCCAAATTAAATTAAAAAAAAAAAAAAAACTAAGCAAACCGGTTTGGTAAAATTTTTACAATTTTTTTTTAAAAACTGATTTTTAGAAAATCAGTTTGATATTAAAAAAATTAATTCTCACATCCAAACTGACTTTTGGAAAGTCGGTTTGGTATTAAAATAACTAAAAAATCAAAAATGACTTTTTCACAAGTCGGTTTGGGTACCCCTATATATTCGTTCACCATCTCTTGACCATCGCTCAAGTTTTCTCTTCTTTCATTTTTTCCTTGATCGTCCAACCTCCTTCATCACCTCTTGTAGATAATTTTTTTTTTTTTAGAAGTCATAATGACGTCAAATTCGTTGGCTAACAAAGTGATGGTCTTATTATACATTGACGGTGAGATTATTTACGAATCGACCGGTATTGAGTACAACACTGGATCAAACGAAAGTCATTCGAGTTCGAAGGAGGATGAAGTTAGAAAGTTTGAGACATAAAATGTATGAAGGCTTAGATATTGATCCAAATGAACACATGTTAGAATTGACACCGAGATATCCGCAACAAGGGGGTGGTGGAAATTTCGTATACATTGACGTCCCAATAAAAATTGATGCAGTCGTCCTAATTGCGTTGGACCCGCGGAGTTCTTGTTTGAACGTATATGTAGTTGAGATTTTTGTTAAACGCATTTCTCGTAGTAGCAGTATGGGCGGAGCCCCAAGTTTGAAGGGTGAAGCATTCATCAATTCTCAACCATATACCGAATATTGTACCAGTGAGACGAGTAAACTAGTTGATAATCTTTCATAGGTGACTGCAGTATTAGATTTGAATGACGTCCTCGGTACATCATTTTAGCCGGAATTCTTGTCAACCGAGATCCGAGGTGAGCAGTCTACTTTGCAAGGATTCAATGTGGGAAGCAACTATCATCACGAACCACAACCATCAACAGAGTATAGACATGACTGAAGTTCAATTGGAGCTATCCCCATACCAGACTTCCAAACGGTTCCATCTATTGTCATGAATGAGAGGGTGGCATACACGGTCCAACCAATGCAACCGGATATGGACTGTGATTGTGAATTAGAGGAAGAAGAGGATTTTAAAGAGGCAGACCGAGGGGTAGATGAAGCTAGTGCACAAACTACATATGAGGTTCACCATCAAGAAGTTGTCATGCCTCTTCAGAGCACACCTGTCAGTCACAGGAGTGTACGCGATGTGTTGCCATTAGCATACATGGTCGATGTCGAAGCCGATCATATCAGAATTAAAGTTGAAAGTCCACTCGAGGGCAGACGATGGGATGGTGTCTCGGAATTTGGGAAAGGTGTGATTTTCGACACGAAATATGAACTCATGCACTCTGTGCGCGTCCACCATGCGCAAACACACCACAATTTTAAGGTGGTGCAATCCACCCCAACAACGTGGATGGTTAGGTGCAGTGCAGACGAGAGCTGTGTTTGGCGGTTGCGTGCAACTCAACGGAGAAAGCATAGGATGTTTGAAATTACACAATATAGAGGACCACATACATGCACAAATGAGACTCTCTTGTAAGACCACCCACAACTAAAGTCCATCTTAGTAGCAAATGAAATTGTAGAAATTATCAAAAGTGACGCCAGTGCTTCCATTGCAACTTTGCAAGCACAATTGAGGTCAAAGTACTAGTACCATGTATCATACAGGAAGGTATGGCTTGGGAAGCAAATGACAGTTTCAAGGGTTTTTGGAGATTGAGATATTTCATATCAAATGCTTCCGAAGTGGATGCATGCTATGTGTGAAACAAATCCTGGTACAAAGGTAAAGTGGGCGTGGACAGAAATCCCTAATGCTAACAACGTCGCTATTTTGACATGTGTGTTCTAGTCATTCGCCGCATTAATAGAGGGATTTCGTCATTGTCCTCCAGTTCTCTATGTGGACGGAACACACTTGTACGGCAAATATAAAGGTAAATTGTTAATTGCAATGGTCCCTAATGCAAATCAACAAATTTTTCCTTTAGCGTTTGCCATCGTCCAGGAGGAGAGCATGCACACATGGTCCAAGTTCCTTAAGTGCATTCAGGATGAAGTGACTGATCGTGATAATTTGTGTCTTATATCAGATAGACATGCAAGTATTCTTGCTGCTGTTCGTCAGAACGATGACTGGCAACCACCGCATGCGCACCATCGATTTTGCTTGTGTTATGTTGTTAGCGACTTCAACTAGAGGGTGCATAATACGATGCTCAAACGGATGGTTGAAATAGCTGGTAGGGAGCACCAAGTTAGGAAATTCAATAATAGGATGGAAAGAATCCTAATAGAGGGTGGGCCAATTGCAAAGTCCTTTTTTGAAGAGATCCTTCCTCACATGTGGACGCAATGTCACGATGGTGGCATCAGGTACGGAAACATGACAACGAATCTTGTTGAATGTTTTAATGCTATCCTAAAAGGAACTTGCAGTCTACCAATAACGGCCATTCTCCAGATGACATTTTATCGAGTTGCATAGTACTTTAGTGCCCGGTGAGAGGCATCTCGGTAAGTAATGGAGTCAAGAAATGGTTACACGCCACATATGTTGTTGCAAATGCAGAGGAGGGAAATGATGTATGCTGGACATGAGGTTATCAACTTCAACATTGAAAGGGGGTTGTTTAGTATTCAAATTGCACCACGACCACCAAATAAGGGTCGAAATATTCAAACAATTGACATAAAAGGGCGCCATGGTACATGTGGGAAGTGGTAGAATCTACACTACCCTTGTTCTCACTAGTTAGATGTCTGCGGTGCTAGGAGATTGGGGTACAGTGGCTCTATTGACTCTTGTTCCACGGTGTAGGAGCATTATGCGACATATACGATGGACTTCATCCCAGTCCTCCATAAACAATATTGGACGGATCCAGTGGAACCAACATTATATGGTAACCGAAAGTTGCTTAGGTAGAAAGGACGCCCCAAAAGTTCGAGACTACGTTACAAAATGGATGTACGAGAGGGCGGACGGAGAATACGGTGCGTGTTTTGCCACGAAGAGGGTCACAACCGCAATCGGTGTCAAAGGTTGCTGAGGAGGTCATGACCATGCTGGACTATCATAATAACTTCCAAATATATACTTAATGTGTATTGTACCTGAAATTTATAAGTTACGATTAAGCTTTTTAGCTTTTGAAAATAGTGAGTTGTACTTGAGTTCTATTCCGCATTTTTATTTTGTTATTAATTTATGAGTTGTTCTCAATTTATAATTATAAAAATTTATTATTCATTGCGCAAAAAAAAAAAAAAAAAAACATTAAAGTATACACACATCATGAAATAGCCTAAGTCACTAAGTCCCACATGGTCTTGGGTCACTAAGTCCCACATGGTCGCGGTCTCCTCTGTCTAGGCGGCTGTTGGCGTCGTTCTTGCGGCGGTTGACGTTGCCTTCTGCGACGTCCAGCTGGCCCCTCCGCACCATCGTTACCTTCAATTGTTGGTGGGATATGTTCCTCTAGTCCAGCATCAACCGACCCGCCATCAACGAAAAGATCAAATGGGATCAGCGATGAGCTCAGGAATTGGTGGTATTGTTGTTGTTCCCGATACATTGAGGGTGGGTCGCTTTGTGTGGACTGCAGAGCCTCCGGCTAGTATGATGTACTAGTGGATGCCCCATACTGATGCTGATACCCCACATATGACATATGGGAAGAAGAAGCCTCTGCGTGCTAGATGGAGGTATGTGTCGGTGTGAACTGTGGTGTTGATGATCCCCAATCACCTTGTGTCCACTGGGATGGTTGGGTGGGAGCTCCCCCCTCAACTTGAACACGACCCCCCCACGGCTTCCGTGAGGTCCACCGCGACCTCTCCTCTGCGACACTTGCTCAGCCACTGCAACATCATCATTTGATTCGAGGCCCTTCGCTTCGGCTCGAGGAGACCTATGAATTGACCGATGAGCTTCCTCAGCGACAAACTGCATACATGACTCTGCAATTGGTGTAGAGGGACATGTCGAGACAGAGTCTGACAAGTGAATGCTCCCCATAATGTGCTCCCACATCAAAATATGTTTTAAAAGTACCAATAAGTTAATGATAAAGTCGGGGTCTATTCCTTACATGCGTTCAGTAATTTTTTCACTCACCACTGTCATGTTTAAATTGGTGGTTCTGCTCACAAAGTGAATCGTGATGGATTGGTACCAGTCATTATATCCATCTTCGGTCATTGGATGCCTAGGGAGTGGAAGCTCCCGAAGTATGTAGATGGCATTGTCCAGTTTGTGTTGCCAAATTTGAACAGTACGCTCGTACTTATTGCGCCAGTTGATTTGATGACCACCGCGTTGGTCACAGTCATGTAGATCCGAATTATGGTTGTCAGGGTCGTAACCTGTCTAAACTAGATAAGGGATCTACTGCCTCAGCCCAAACTGCCGAATTACACCATCCAGAAAGTGCCACTCCATGATCTGAAAGCAAATCATAGGAGTACGAACTAGCCAAACTTGTACACCTATGAGTCATATAGGGGGTAACAATGGATTTAGGTCAAAAAATTACTATAAATAGTAAAAGTTTTGAACCCATATTGAACAATTCAAAAGCAATAAATGCAGTATTACCTGGTTCTCACACGCTATATCGATGTCATATCAATATGACCATAGAGTATGTTGAGGGATGTGTGCAGCATGAAATGAAGCTCGCCATCTGACCGAAAGTGGGAACGGGCCATTGTCAACATTAGCAGGTAGATGTGGTAGGCCAACTCTAATTGGAGCAAGAAAGGGCATGCGCTCCCATGCCCAAACATATAGGAGGAATAGGGGACCTCCAACTGATTGCGCCTGACCACGACCAACCTGGAACATCTCTCTATACAGCCACGTAAGGGCAGCGCTACCCCAGCTATACGTTGACTCCCTCTCCAAGTCACTCAGCAGTGGGAGGAATATCAGCGACGCATAGTATTACGACTTGTTCATGAACAACAAGCCGCACATTAGATGTTGTATGTACCCTCGAGCGTACTGCAATACAACTTCCTCCGATGCTTCATCAGTAAGATTAGGTAAGTTCCCATCCATCCATGTCATAGACAAGGACGCTCCATTTCATCCACTCTAGCCAGAGAGGGGGTTGCATCCAAGTAGGCTTTGGAAAAGCATATCCTAGTCTTGCTGCATCATGCTCGTAACAGTGTCAACATCAACGGGTAATCCTATGATGACTGTGACATCCTGCAACATTATCGTCACCTCGCTCCAAGGAAAATGACATGTGTGCGTCTCACGCCTCCACCATTCCAACAATGCACTAATTAAATGATGGTCTAAGCGAATGTACCAAATCTAGTACAGTGGATAGAACCCTACTCATTGAATCCACAAAATACTTCTAGAATGGGCATGCCATATAGTCTCTAATGTGTGCACACATTGACGCCCTTTAAAGGCGTCAGAATGATTCTCATCCCATGCCTTATATGAAGGATGTACAGTCCCCAATGTCAATATAGATGAATCAAGTGGACCAAACTCCATCTATATGTGTTAAATATAGTAGGAAGTGTGCAGACGGAATAAATATTTATCAATTGGTGAGCAGTTGGAGGGTGATATGAATTAAATCAATTGGAGGAGGATGTGAATTTATAGGGTGAAAAATTTACCAAACTGACTTATCAAAAGTCGGTTTGGTCATTTTAAATTTTTTTTTTTTCCAAACCGACCTTTCAAATGTCGGTTTGCTCATTTTTAAAAAAAAAAAATTATTTTACATGCAAATCGGCCCCTTCCCCTTGTCTTTTCTTTCTTTCTCTCTCTCTCTCTCTCTCTCTCATGTCCCATCCGCGCGTCAGACCCCTCTCTTCTCTCTTCTCTCTCCCCTCTCCCCTCTTTGTTTTCCCCATTTGTCAGTCCCCACCCTTGCAAACCCCCTCCCCTCCCCTCCCCTCCCTCCCCTCTCCCCTCTTAAATGAGCTGACAACTTCAATTTTTTTTTTAATTTCTGACAATGACGAGACCCTACAACTTTTTTTTTTTTAAGCCAAAACCGACTTTTGAACAGTCGGTTCGATACATTTACGTAATTTTTTCCCATTTCCCTTATATATGTGTTTTTTTTATTTTTTTATATAATATTTTCGTAAAAAAACTCTCAAAACTATAGGCATGATCAGTTAGATTAGAGAAATTATAGTATCGTTTTTAATCACATACTTCAAGGGTCAAACACGATTTATGTCACAATCATTATATAGCCTAGAATAACTCCCTCAAATTTCTCTTTCTCTCTCTCTCTCTCTCTCTCTCTCTCTCTCTCTCTCTATATATATATATATATATATATTTGTACTCAGTACTAAATAAAGATATAGGGCGAAAAAAAAAAAAACCCTCTATTTTAACATGGTATCAAAGTAGGGTCCTAAGACTCCAGCCCAGGAACCGGATTCTTCCCCAATGCCCAGCCGCCGCCTTATAGCCTCCGATTCCATCACCTTCAAACCGCATGGAATCTATGGTGGAACCCACTAATGTGATGCAACTTCACAAAGCCCAGACCAAATCCATTCTTAATGATCTGACCACCAAGATGACAGAAATCGTGACCAAAGCCGAGACCTCACCACACCAACCGCCTGCTGATTCTTCAATTGCTCTAATTGGCATCAAGTTGGATAGCTTTAACTATGCCTCATGGTCCCAGGTTGTTGTAATGTGGGATATATCAATGGTGACTCTCCCCAACCTTAGGAAACCCATCCATCTTTCAGGAGATGTCGAACTGAAAATGCCATTGTCAAGGGATGGCTGATCAATTCGATGGACTCCTCCTTAATCACTAACTTCATTGGCTTTGTAGTGATTCCAAAAAAAAAATAAAAAATAAAAAATAAATTAATAATAATAATTATTAATTATATAATATAATAATATAATATATTAATATATATATATATATATAAAAGTTTTTTCCTGAGACCATAGAGATGCTCCCTATGGCCAATTTTTTCTCTCTCTCTCTCTCCCTCTCCTGAACTCACTTCCTCTCTTCTCAATTTCTCAGCAATACGTACGCCGATTAAAGAATAGAAAATATCCTTGAATTTCATTTCCAGTCACCAACGTTTTAATCGGGGTGATTTTATTGTTAGGGCGTCGTAAGTACCACTCTCAGAATAAGGTAAAGAAAATAATATATTATGTCAGTTTATTTTGAAAATATTCTCGATTAAATATTCACAGAACTTCAAAACGTAAGATGCTCAAGCCAACTCAAACTAAATCATCCATAAAATAATTTAAAGCAGGTTTGAGTTAATATTAAACATATAAATAACCCAGAATCAAATAAATAAGTTCAAACTTATCACTAAATTTTTTTCATACTTCAAATTTTAATTCCTTCCTCAATCACCTACCAAGAACAGCAAAGCCTTGGACCTTTTTCGATGGTTCCATTCAAATGAGTCCAAAGTCCAAGTCACTCGTTTGGAATTTAATTAATATTGACAGCAAGGAAGGCGATAGAAGATGCACATATCCCCTTCACTTACGTCTTCGCCAACTGCTTTGCCAGCTACTTCGTCGGCAACCTCTCACAACTTGGAACGCTTATCCCTCCCAAAGAATTCTTTGGCTTAGTTTCACTTAGTATCTCTTAACTGCGTGAGCAATATTTTGCTTTGTGCATACCATGACGTACATCAAACTGACGACTGTCTCATTACGCATTAAAGTTGCGTAATTAAACGTTTAAATTCATACATTAAAGATTATAATTTTAATTAAACGTCAAATTATATTCAATATTTTAATAATGAGTTTAATTTATAATATTTGGGGTTTTATTCAATAATTTATGAATTTTTTATATCTTATTATTTCAGGATGTTTTTTTGGACATTAAAGTTGAAATTAAAATGTGTGTGGGTCATGCGTGAGAAAAACCGAGCCATGCATGTCAAGTGAACCATGCACGTGAGGGCCGTAAATTTTCATTGAAAGAGCCGTGTATGTGAGGTTCATGGAGAATAAAGAATAAAGTGATGCAAATAGAGGCGTTGAGCGCAAAACGAAGCTAATTGGGCGATTATGGATAATTTCAAACTGGTTTGTAATCTATGTATAACTCTCTCATATGACATTTGATTTATATGATTCAAGATTCTGTAGAAAGCTAAGAAAACACTCTACAACTTTCATGTTTTAAGTTTTAAGAGATACTGGCTGCATCAAGGTCAAAATTGGACGTGAAATTACCATACACTATTTTTTATGGACAATTTTAACATTATTTTATAATTTAGGCATAACTTTCTCATCCAAATTCCGATTGAGGTAATTCATGATGACATGGCAATCCAAGAAAATTTTATACAACTTTCATGTTTTAAGTTTTGAGAGATACAGACTATAGGAAGGACAAAATTAGGTTTGAAAGTGCAAGGCAGGGCTGAAGAGTGGCTGGACTGGGAAACAAAGAAACAAAAAACAAAAAACAAAAAAATAAAAAAAAAAAAAAAAACAAAAAAAGGATTTGATTTGGCCCGTCCATGCATTGAGGCACTGGGTCTTTAATTTGAGGTGGCGTTGGGTCTTCAATTTAATGGGGAGGCAGCTGCTTTTTTGGGGGGAGGGGGGGTATTAAAAGAAAAGTAGAGTAAAAAAAAAAAGGAAGAATAGGCTGTATGATTTTAAAGAAAAAGTAGGGTTTTTATTTTGGGGGCCTAGTAGGCCATGCGCAGCAGGGAGGCTCTCCAATCTCCCTCTCACGGCTCTCTCTCTCTCTCTCTCTCTCTCTCTCTCTCTCTCTCTCTCTCTCTCTCTAAATTTGCTTTTCTTTTAAAATCTCGAAATCTTATTAGTTTAATTTATATCTCTTTTTTTCATTCTCTCTTTTCTTTTTAATGGATGCTCAAGTTACTAGTGTTTATTGGAATTGTGTTTTAATTTAAAGTTTGAAATTTTTAATTTATATTTGGTTATTATTAAAGTTCAGTTTATAGTTTACATTTTGTTAAGTTCTTAATTGTTTAAAATTTAGTTTTGTTTGAGTTCATGTTTGATTGATGATTTTAGGATTGCATGTTTCAGTTACGTGATAAAGTCTTCATTTTTAGATGTTTGTCTGAAAATTTTAACATAGGTTTTATTTCTTGTTTGAATGGTTAAACGTAGGATTATTTTCCAAAATTTAATTTGTTATAGTCTATCTTATTATGCACGTCTCACATTTCTTGTCGTTAATTTAGTGTGTGTTAGGTTCATAATTTAAATTTTACATTGTTTTAATTTCGTCACAAAATCTCAAAAATTCTAGGAAACCAAATCTGAACCGTAACAACCTGATTTTTATTTTATTTTATATAAACTATAAAATTTCACTGCTCTAGTACCTTCTATTATAAACCATAACATCATCACGGACTAGGTAGGGACTGTGGAACCTGTATATCTATAAACTATTTATGTAGCGGAATGCAGGAAGCAAATAACCACATCAAATATATACAATACTAGAGAGTCAGTATCTCTCCAAAATAAACTTACATAACCATTCCCAAAATACCCTCACCTGAACCTAGGGACTACTCAAAAGTGACTTCCCAAAATACTTACCCTCTGAACGGGGCAGTACAAGGTCTCCTCTATCTCGGTGCCTGATCTGCACGCCTACTTGGGTCACCTGAAAAGTGGTAAATTACTAGGATGAGACAACTCTTAGTAAAGTGAAATATGCTATTACCAGAGTGTGACAGATGAGTTACATATATATTATACTGATAAAAATTCTGAAACTGAGTTAACTGATACAACAATTTATATTGCAACGCACACCTATGTAGTTTAAGATACAACTGTGTTAACTGAACTTCCAACTTATTCATATTGCTAATACTATAATATATCTGTTGTTTACTGTAAATCTATATACATATAAATAACTGTGATAATACCTTGGAAAACTGTACGTTATGATTTAATCCCTCATGACAGGCTTGTGCGGCCCGTAAGTGGGACTTAATACTAGTTGGCTGACCAGGATAAGTCAAATGAACTCTGAAAGTCAGATCGGCCTCCTCAACCCTAACTGACGGGGAGCCTATCTACAACATAGGCACAATCGACTACTAAAAAATTTACATACTATCTGAGTTATGTGGTTGCACTCTGAATTGAAATAGTAATGGTACCGTGCTTTACTGACTGAATCTGATTGAATAATTCATCAGGGTATGATACTATATAATACTGGTATTTATAAATATCTTATTGTTTTTACCATGATTTTAAAATAACCATAATACTATAAAATTGATCTGAATAATCTGAATTTTTGAATAACTTTCTAAATATCTAATATCTGTATATTTGAATATCTGACTGAATATCTGAATATCATGGTTCTGAAGTCATGATAACCTGAAAATGCTAAAAATCATATTTCTGAATATTATGTAAATTGTCTATCTATATGTATATTGGTAATTTATAATTTTGTATATATATATATATATATATATATATAGATAAGTATTTTATGATATTTTGAGAATTGTATAAATTTGTACTGAATAAATACAAACTCATGCCACACATCAAATAAAACTCATGTATTAAAAATCTATATAAATCTATATTCTGACATATTCAAAATCACACCTTGTACTCATATTCAAATATTATAATTGATACTGATAAAAATTCTTGAATTTGCTAGCATAGCATATTTCTCTTACCTGGCTTACTGAGAAGCCCACAAACTAACCAAACCTATACCTGCAATGTTCCCAGCACAACACCTTGAAATTTACATTTTTCCCAACAAAACTTCAGTATTATCTTACCTAATATATTCTCCTCAATCTAAAAACACCAAATGCCTTATAAAATTTAAAATACTCAACTTACCCAAATTTTGTGATGGTGCCCAAATTGGCATAACCAATGATTTACTCCAGCAGATTTGAAAAGAATCTTCCTAGGAGTAGCGTGATAGCTTCTAATCGTCGAACTGGTGGAGAACCGAGCCAAAAATCTAAATAGAAGGAGTGGAGGGTGAAGTTTAAAGAGAGAAGAGGAGTTTGCATGCGAAATTGCTCGCTGAAATCCGAGTTTGAGCTATTTTGACAACTGGTTTCGTCGATGAGACATGTCATTTCATCGGCAAGGCCAAGAAGGGAG
This sequence comes from Malania oleifera, assembly GCF_029873635.1. Classification (NCBI taxonomy): domain Eukaryota; kingdom Viridiplantae; phylum Streptophyta; class Magnoliopsida; order Santalales; family Ximeniaceae; genus Malania; species Malania oleifera. The sequence continues at coordinate 85,081,223 of NC_080423.1, read as the reverse complement.
TTCGTCAATGAACTCATAACCTTCATTGACAAATTTCAGGCCCTAAAATTACCCCTCTTGGTAATCTTTCATCGACGGGGCATGTGGCGTGCAACGAATCCAATAGGGAGTTCGTCGACGAAACTAGAGGGTTCGTCGACGAAACCTCCTTTTTCCCTTTTTTGAATTTCCTTTCTCCTCCTTTCCTTTATTATTATTTGCTAAAATTTTATTTGTTTCTACATTCTCCCCTCCTTACAAACTTTCGTCCTCGAAATTTACTATTTGTATTGAACACCATCCTTAAAGAAAAATGAGCTACTTATTTTATTACTTACCCTCACTTATGGCGGAGGAATATCGTGGTTACATTCAGGTTCCTGGGAGATTATAAATACAAATAAAATAAAATTTTCCCATGACCAAAATACTATCTACTAACAAAAACTATTACATATACTGACTATCCTTTACAAAAGAAATTTAACATACTTACCCGTATCTTTTCCTAATCACTATTAATCTCTACTGAAAAGGTGCGAATATTTTTGTTGTATTTCTTCTTCAAGTTCCTAAGAAGCTTCTTCTACCACGTGATTCCTTCACAAGACTTTTACTAATAGTATTTTCTTACTGCGCAATTCCTGTTCCTTCCTATCCAGAATCTAAACTGGGGTTTCCTCATAAGCCAAGGTATCACTGAGTTCCATCTCTGCATATCTAATCACATGGGAATGATTTGGGATGTACTTCCTCAGCATAGAAACATGAAATACATGATGTATTCTAGACAAAGATGGTGGCAGAGCTAACCTATAGGAAACTGACCCCACTCTCTCAAGTATCTCGAATAGGCCAATGTACTTAGGGCTCAGCTTACCCTTTTTCCCAAATCTCATAATTCCTCTCAGTGGGGCTACCTTCAAAAATACCCAATCTCCCATATCAAACTCTAACTTTAGGAGGCGAGTATCTGCGTAACTTTTTTGCCAACACTGAGCTACACTAATTCTATATTCAATTAGTCGAACTTTACTGTACTCCTACTGCACCAATTTTGGTCCCAAAACTCGCTTCTCACCCACTTTATCCCAGTACAGTGGAGAACGACACCACCTACCATATAACGCCTCGTATGATGCCATACCGATGTTGGCTTGATAGCTATTATTATATGCGAATTCTACTAGCGGTAGTTACTGGGTCCAGCTATCCCCAAAATCCAACAAGCAAGCTGAAATTAGGAATAGCTTCCCAAGAGGGGGGAGGGGTGAATTGGCTTTTAAAACTTTCTTTTAACTTCTTTTGAGAATCCTTAACTTCTTTAAACACTTAAACCAATTCTTTAACTTGTTTGTTTAATTTCACCAATCACACAACAACTTAATTAAACAACCAATCGATTAAACATAATCTTCAAACCAAACAGTCAATTTATTTGCCAAGTACAAATCAAACAACAAACAACCAAACCAAGATATAAAGTATTCAGCACTTTGGTAATATAAGATCTTGAGATAGTTTGTTTGTTTATATAAGCCCTGTGATTATGAATTTGTAAGCCCTGTAGTTTATAATTTATACTTAGCTAATATAGTATTTACTTCTTCAATATGTTTGTCAACAACACATTCACACTCTTCTCAATATTTAGAACTCAATTGAACTCTCAGTTAATTTATCCTTGAGCTGTTAACCAAGTAACGTACTCCCGTATGGTTTTCGCAAAATATGGTATAACCAATGTACTCCCTTTCAGTTTCCGCAACCCAAATCAAAATTAAACTTTAGTTTACTTAATTTCTATATTACGTAGTATATATGATTGTCAAATTAAACCAACCACGCAATTTAAATATGCTCTGAAAATAAAGAATAGAAAAAGAGAGAGTGAGACTGAGATTTTTACGAGGTTCGGCTTATACCAAGCCTACGTCCTCGCCTTTGGAAAATCACCAAAGGATTCACTAAACTTGTTCCTTTAATGGGTGAAACAATACCTTTACAGTACTCCTTGGTTAAGGCTAGAGCCCACCTTTTCCAAACGATATTCCCTCATCCGGACACTCCTTACATAGGCTAGAGCTCGCCTCTCTAAGCAATGTCCCCTTGCTTAGTCAACAATCCAAACAATCCTTGGAATCTTCAATCTACAAGAAACAAATCAAATATTTGTGTACAAATAATTTGCTCCTAAAAGAGCTAATTAGTACAACAATTCAGAACTATATACTTCAAAGTAAATAACAATATGAATATTCAAATTGAAGCTCAAGAAAGTATATCACCAATTTAATTATTTCAATGAATGAAAGATTTCAGGATTGTAGCACAAACTTGGTGAGTAAATCAACAAGAACTCAGTAAGCTTCGTGCATGTTGAGAGCAAGAGAGAGCCTTGAGAATTTGAGAGCAATTTGAGAGAAATTTTGAATTTTTGCTGAATTTGAATTCTTAGTTGTATTGATTCAATGATCTTTGAGGCTTATTTATAGACTTGAAAAGGCAATTAACTTGGTCCCCAAATGTGTTGAAATATCCCCCAAGATTCCATAAATTTTGAGCCATAAATAACCCCATTTAAAAATTTGACTGTTATGAGAAAAATTAGAACAGCCGCGTGGCAGTTGCCTGCCCCAAATCTCTAGTCGCCTGCCATGTTTATTTTAAAGGAATAGCAGGGGTAGTAGCCTGGAAGTCACCTGCCAGAACAAAGCCAGTTGCCTGCCACGACCACCCAGGCGCTTGTCCTAGTTCAGGCAGTCTACTGGTTGCACACATGCTGCTGTCAATTTCGCGCATCCTTCTATTTTTAGGTCATAACTTTTTATTTATAACTTCAAATTTGATTATATTAGTATCAAATAAAATATAAGATAAAATCCTATAACTTTCATGTTGAATACTTTTTAAAATAAAGAGTTTTTTATAGAGAAAAATGCATCTCAATGTAGATGTAGAAAAATTATCAGCATTTTGAAAATCCTCTTTTTGATGCTTTTCATTCCAAAAATAATTCTAACCTTTTTGAAATAATTTTTGATCTTATAAAAATAATTTCCAAGTATGTTTAAAGGTATCTAGGTCCAATAAATTAACCTAAGAACTTCATGTATCCATATTGAAATTATTTGAAGTACTTACATGAAATTTCCTATAAACTCCTTCAAATTTCCAATTCTTGAATTCCTTGAGGTCTTTATACTTGCTTCATCATTCTTTGAGCTTTCATCAAGTTCTATTTAATCCTCATGCTCTCATGATCTTCAAGATTTATCTTTAAATCCAGTTTTGAATCCATGCTTCAAGCTTCATATTGAATTCATTCTTTGTAGTACAAGCTTTCATCAATTCTTTAACGCTTTATCCTTGAGTCCTGAAAATATATCACTTAAACAAAACATGTTAAGTTCTGCTTGTTTGTTAGCATAAAATAGGATATTAAGCCTTGTAAGGCCAACAATCTCCCCCTTTTTGATCATGACAAACAAGAAGCAAAAATTGGAGTGAGCCTTAAGAAGACTCCCCCTTTCAATAAGCATCATCTGCTGACACGTTAAATACTACTTCATGAACTCAGAAATATCCCTCTTCATGACGCTCCACTAGAAGGATTACCTTAGATCTTGATACATTTTAGTACTACCTTTATACATAGTGTATAGAGATCTGTGAGCCTCCTCTAGAAAAGTCCTCTTGATCTCGGCATCCGTAGGAACGTATAGTCTAGCACCGAACCTTAAAGCCCCATTATCTGAAATACTGAATTCTTCTCCCTGTCTATCCTGTACTTTCTCTGTTAGCTCTACTAATTCTAGATCATTCCTCTAGGCAGCATTAATTCTTTCTTACAACGTAGGCTGTATCATCAGGTTGGCAATGAATGCCTGGTGATCAACCTTTATCAACTCCATGCCTAATCTCTCTAAATCCATCTAGATAGGGTGATGAATCTCCACTACTGACCCCGCTGCTTTTGATGTTTTCCTGCTTAGTGCATCAGCCACCACAGCTCCTACTATTTTCCTGCTTAGTACATCAGCCACCACATTTGCTTTCCCAGGGTGGTAGCTGATAGTGCAGTCATAATCTTTAATAAGCTCTAGCCACCTCCTCAGCCTCATATTCAACTCTTTTTGGGTAAAGAAATACTTCAAACTTTTGTGGTTCGTGAAGATTTCGCATTTCCCACCATATAGATAATGCCTTCATATTTTTAAAGCATATACCACTGCAGCTAACTCTAGATCATGCACCAAGTAGTTCTTCTTATATTCTTTAAGTTGTATGGATGCATAAACAATGACTCTCTCGTGCTGTATCAACATGTACCTGAGCCCACTCTGTAATGCATCACTGTATATGACAAAATTATCATCTCCTGATGGAACAGCTAACACCGGGGTGGTGACTAACCATTGCTTCAACTCTTAGAAGCTATGTTCACATTCTTCAGACCATTCAAACCTCGCATTCTTTATCGTGAGTAGTGTCAAGGTACCTGATAGTTAGGAAAAACCATCTACAAAACACTAGTAATGTAACGACGTCAAAATTCATACCATTTTTTATATATATATATATATATACCATAAACAGTCCTACACAGCGGAAACATAAATCATAAACCATTTATACATAAACTGTACAATACCAGATTCTAGAATATATAGACCATACAAAAATGCCACTCCGGTATCATCTATCCCAAAAACATACACAACTCTGCCAAAAACTCACCCTATAACCGGGGTGACCAACCACTCTCTCTCTATCTGCGAGCCTATCTGGCTCACCTGAAAAATGTTAAGATAATAGGGCGAGTCGACACTCAGTAAGTGGAAATATGTTATTACTAGTGTGTGGCAACTAAGTTAAGAATACTTTTAAAATAATGACTAAACTGCAATGAAATAAATCACCTGTAAAACATATCTTTCTTTCACAATTTAAAACATATTGTATCGTCTGTTTTTCTACTTTTCATACTGATAATATCATACTATACTCATCATATACTGTAAAACTGTAAATATATATATATATATATAACTGTGCTTTGACCCCTCATGATAGGGTTGTGCGGCCCGTAGGCAGGACTCTATCTGGTCGGCCCTCCAGATAAGTCATCATACTCTACACTACCTCAGCTCGGCCAAACTGCATCCTCTCCTAAACTTGGGACTGACTACTACCTCGTCAACTCGGCCCCTTCAACCCAGTGTACTGGGGAGCTGCATACTCTCCGAGCACGGCTGACGGTACCCACATACTATTTGAGATATGTGGTTGCACTCTATCTGTATCTAGCAAAGTACCGTGCTCTGTAATCTATATCTATCTGTGTACCTTTCCTCAGGGATCTGTTACTATATACATATATACATATATACTCTTTTACTGTTATCATCATGTTTCCAAAATTACCGTAACACTGTCTTTATGTACTATATATATATATATATATATACTGTAAAACTGTATACTGTATCTGTAGCATCTTGATGCTACCTCTATATTTCTGTCTGTATATTACGGTAATAGGAAACATGGCATAACAAATTCTGTATAAAGTTGTGGTATAAATACTGATCTGAATAATACTTTGTACATGTATCTGTATATATATATATATATATATATATATATATATATATATATATATATATATCTGTTTCCTGAACTATTCATATAAAAACTGTATATGCATGTACATTTCTCTGCGAATATAAATCTATCTCTGTATAATCTCATATGTTAGAAAACCATATCAAATGTATATACTATCTATATCCTTGTATTTAGTGTAGTATGATGTTTCATAACAACTGAAAAAAAATTCATTCTTCACATGAAAGTCTACTTAGGCCACACAAACATTTATGCTCATTTTCTATCAAAACTGTATAATAAACTGACATAAAAATATGCGTATAAAATCTTTATTAACTCTATTAAAACTCCTAGCATAGCATATTTCCCTTACCTCAACTTTGAAAAGCCCCTATAAAAATCTGGCTCTATACCCGCAGGATTCCTAGATCAACCTCCTGAAAACACAATATCTCAGAACAAAATATTATTATTTTTCCGCCTACTTCATTTCTTATAACTACCATAAAGCCAAAAACTCAATAAAAGACCTTACCCAGAATTTGGGATGAAATCCAACTTTGTTTTCTCGACGATCTGCTCCAGCAAACTTGTAGGGAATTCCACCAAGAGCGTCGTGGTAGCCTCGGATCATCGATCCGGCGACTGGTGGGGCCGGAAACGAAGAGAGAAGGGAGAGAAAGTCATAGGGAGAGAGAGAGAGAGAGACTTCTTTAAATGAATTTATTTACGGATTCGCGTATATATAAACAAAGGATTTCGTCGATGAGACCCTGTATTGGTCGACGAGTCCTTCACAAATTTCGTCGACAAGGCCCTGTATTCGTTGACAAAATTCAGGCTGCCTCAGAACCCCTCTCGGTATTTTCTCATCGACGAAGTCTTGTATTTGTCGACGAAACTTGGCAGCTTCCTTTCTATTTTTGCTTTCATTTCTCTCTCTCTTAATATTTAAATATTATTATTTTTTGGGTCATTACAGGTAAAACCCTTCCAAACCTAGAAAGCTCATGAACTCCTGAACATTTCTCAGCCTTACCCAATCTACCGTTGCCTCTATTTTTCCTAGGTCAATAGATATACCATCCCCGGAGATCACATGCCCCAAAAAGGTAACCTGTCTCAACCAGTATTCACATTTCTTGAATTTCACATACAACTTTCTTTCCCTCAATACTTGCAATACTAGCCTCAAATGATGTTTATGTTCCTCAAAGCTCTTTGAGTAAACCAGTATATCATATATAAAAACCATAACAAACTAATCCAAAAACTAATGGAACACCCGATTCATCAAGTCCATAAACGCTGCTGGTGCATTCGTCAAACCAAACGGCATAACGAGAAACTCGTAGTGCCCATATCTAGTCTTGAATATTGTCTTCGAGATGTCCTACGCTTTAACTTTCACCTGATGATAACCTGACCTGAGGTCAATTTTGGAGTAGACTTGAGTCCCCTGGAACTGATCAAATATATTATCAATTTTGGGAAGAGGATATTTATTCTTTATTATCACTTTATTTATCTCTCTATAATCAATGCACATCCTCATGGTCCTATCTTTCTTTTTCATGAAAAAAACTGGCTCCCCCTAGGGCGATACGCTGGGACTGATAAAACCTTTATTTAATAACTCCCGTAGCTGGTCTTTCAATTCTTTCAATTCAACTAGAGCCATTCTGTAAGGTGCTTTATATATCAGTGTCATCCCTGGAAGCAGATCAATTGCAAATTCTACCTCCTAATCTGATAGTAAGTTAGGTAACTCCTCTCGAAAGACATCTGAAAATTCTCTAGCCACTGGAATGTTGGCCTGTTTCAGTTCCTCTTTTGGAAGCTCCTTTATGTAGGCAACATATCCCTAACAACCATCTGAAAGTAGCCTCCTTGCCTGAATAGTTGACACCAACTGTGGTGGGGCGCACACACGCGACCCATAAATATGAATTCCTACTCTCTCGGGGGGTCTAAAGATCACCTCTTTCTGATGGCAATCAACGTTGGCATAGTTAGCCTCCAGCCAATCCATACCTAAAATAATATCCAACCCCTGCATATCTAATACCACGAGGTCGGCTGATAATATTTTCTCCTGAATGCCTATTGGATAGTTTTTAAGTACCCTCTTACATCTCACCACTGATCCAATCGGCGTAGCTACAAACAATTCAATATCTAGAAACTGTGTCTCAAATCCAAACAATGTAACATATCTCGATGACACAAACGAGTGGGTGACACCTGAATTAAATAAAAAAATAACTTTATATGGTAAATCAATAAGTATACTTGTAATAACATCTCCAACTGTCATGCCCGGAACCTGAAAATGGGCCCCAGGGTGTGAATTAGTAACCTAACCTGTCTTTGTATCATACAATCGTCCATGATATCATATAATGAAAATGGCATTGCGCATCAAAATTGTGGCAGATATTAATGGTTCTGAATTCAACATTCCATCATTTTACTCTAAAACTGGCATTATGCATCAAACTAGTTGCGTTTCTAGTCCTTAACAAAATGGGGTTGCAGAACATAAACATCGTCATCTTTTAAATGTTGCCCGTGCTTTTCTATTTTAGGCCAACATGCCCAAAGAATTTTGGGGTCATGCTCTTCTTATTGCCACTTAATTGATCAACAAAACCCCTACTCCACTATTAGGCGAGAAATCTCCCTATGAAAAACTCTACAACACCTCGCCTAAATATCACAACCTTCGAGTATTTTGGTGTCTCTGTTATGCCTCCACTCACTTCCGCCACCCTTCTAAATTTGACCCGCGTGCCATTCGTTGTGCCTTCATTGGATATCCTTACGGACAAAAGAGTTATGCATTATATGATCTTGCCACTCACAAAACCTTTGTCTCTCGTGATGTGATCTTCCATGAGGATTAATTTCCATTTAGCCATGCCCCTTTTGAAACATCCTATTATGTTTTACCGCAACCTCTTGACTCTCCAGATCTCCTCTCCACTAACCCTACCTAGACACCTTCTGGATCACCTCCTCTTCATTCCCCTTCTCATGCTCCATTGGTCCCTATTCGGCGATCCACACGTGTAGTTCAGTCACCTGCCTTCCTATGGGATTACCATGTTCACCAAGCACTCCCTTCTTGTTGACCTTATTGGTCACGCCTGGTTTTGATTATGACAAATACTCATTATATCTAATGAGTATTTAAGGTTTTGTGCAGGAACTAAGATTGTTAAAGATCAAGATGGACACAAAGTAAGTAAAGCCTGAAGACCAATTTATATTTAGTGTTGTAATATATTTCATTTGTGAAAATTGGTCTATAATAGTAATTAGGGCTCTGGTTTGTAATAAGCTCACACACATCATATGCATGATAATACGTAAGCTGAAACAAACCATAAATGAAAAATGACCTTAGAAAGACCTTAGGGTTCGGTCGACCGACGACGAACTTTTTTGGTATCTTTAAATTGAACTCCAAGTGACCTTAGGACACACACCTTTGCACTTGCATGTATTAGGGACTTGAATAAGGTTTGTGTGTTTCAAAACAGGACCGAAATGCACACATTGTGCACTTTCGGTTAACCGGCCAAGGCAGTTCATTTTGCCCTGGTCGACCGAAACAGGCCTGGGCCAATAGTTGACCAAGGTCCCAGTTGACCGAACCATTGCAGTTCAAAACTCCTGGTCGATCGAAACCCCCTAGGGTCAAATGTTTGACTATCTGGTCGACCGAGACAAAAATGAACTCCAATTACCTAGTCGACCGAGGGTCCGTGGAAAAAATCCCAACGATCTGGTCGACCAAACTAGCCAGTTCAAAATGGCTCAATCGACCGAACCTAGGAAAAATGGGAAATTGCCCACTTTCAGTCGACTGACCACTCAGTTCAAAAATGCCCTCGTCAACCGAACCATATGAGATCTGGTCGACTAAAACCTTTCTGGTCGAGCGGACCTCTCGGGTTGCCCTAATTTTTACCGCAGTTAAACATTTTTTAAACAGGGTTAAAATATTTGAAATGTCATTAAACTTCCCTAATAATGCCCAATAGGTCCCTAACAGTCATATCTTTTCCCATGTCTATATATATGAGATCATTTGTGAAAATTAGAGAGAGAGATTAGCCACTTTGATTAGGAGAAATTCCCTGAAATTTTCAAATTCTATTACACTCATTCCTAAGCCCCAACGACTCATACTTACCTTCTCTTATTGCTCAAACTCTCTTTAAGTTGATTGAGTGCTTGATTAGAAAGGTTTACTCTCCTTGTTCTGCTCGGTTGATACGATTTTATTGAGAGTTAAACCTAAGTGTTCTTAGGGGACTTTGTTAATAAGTCTCTCCTAAGAAGACTTTTATTTGATCTTCTGAGGTTGTATATTCATTACAATATCTTGAGAAGATCGTATAAATATTTTGGTTGCAAAATATTTTCATAACAACTTTCAAATATCTATTGTGCTTTATATTGAAAAATATACTTGAAGAGATTTTTGTTTATAAGATAGTGATCTTTGGTGCAATATTCATTCACTCATATATTATCTTTTAAATACAAAGATTACACATCTTTTGCAAACCAAACATATACATTACTTGAGCATCAAACGACTGAGAAAATCCGCTCATTGAAATATACATATATATATTGTTTGGCTAGTATCTTTGTGTGAACATCTTGCCTGACTATCTTGTGATACAAAGATTGCTTGATTGATACTCTCATGCACTTATTGCATTGATAGTAAATATATAGTTTTGAGAGTTGAAATATTGGACCACATTGAGCTTACATATTATATCATTTGTGGTGTATGTAATTGCGCGTATTTGGGTACATATATGCTTTACACGAAAGCACAATCACTGTACCATTTGATTGTAATACACATCTATTGTATTTCTAGGCACGGGCCTGAAGAGGGAGACTAGCCCTGGAATAGTCCCGGATTGGCTTAGACCTGGTTAGGAAAGTTAGGTGCGTCATCTTGTTAAGGCGTGTAGGTTGAGGTCAGTCCTGTGCTAATTGACCTAGTTGTAATCGGTGTCGCTCACCCTTAAGTGAGCTATTAGTGGAATCTTTGGGCTTACGAGTTAGAGGCGGGGATGTAGGCAAAGTTGGCCGAACCCCGATAATATATCGTGTGTTTGTGTATATTGTCGTACTTTATATTTATTGCACATGTATATTATTATGTTAATGATGCCCTTGATTTAAATTTCCGCATATCATATTTATCGACGTATTTGAAACTGGATAGAAAGACCCTAGGTTGTAATACTCAGCTGACATCTAGTTTAACCTAAGAGAAAAGTTTAAATTTCCAATTCACCCCCTCCTCTTGGGAATACACCAATTCTAACACTTCTCGTCCCATCCCAGCATCTGACTCAGTGGCGGTCTGTTCTTTAGGTACTCCTTATCCTCTTTTTGATTTTATTTCTTATGATTCCCTTTCTTCTACACACTGTGTGTTGACCTTATAAGTCACGCCCGATTTTGATTATGAAAAATACTCATTATATCTAATGGGTACTTGAGATTTTGTGTAGGAACTTAAATTGTCAGATCATAATGCACATGGAACGAGTAAAGCTTGAAGACCAAATTTCCATTAAAGACCCAATTTCTTATGTTGTATTATAATTCATTTTTGTAAAGGGTCTGCAATAATAATTAGGGCTTTCTGTATGTAATAATCACACACATCACATGCATGTTTTAATACATAAGCTCAAAATGAAAATGACCTTAGACAGAGCTTAGGGGTCGACCGACACCGGATTTTTTCGGTGTATTCAGAAGGACCTAGAAATGACCCTAGGACACTCACCATTGCACCTATGAATGTTAAGCACTTGAATAGGGTTTGTGTGAATCTTAACAGGACCGAAATGCACGCTTTGTGCACTTTCGGTCGACCAACCTTGACATTTCATTTTGCCTCCGATTGACCGAACACAGTTTCAGGTTAACAGTTGACCAATGTCCCAGTCTACCGAACCATTGTAGTTCAAATCCCTTGGTCGACCGAACCCTTCTGAGGTCAACAATTTGACCACTTGGTTGACTGAGCCAAAATTGAATACCAACTACCTGGTCGACCAAGGGCCCTCGGGAGAAATCCCAACTATTTGGTCGATCGAACCATTCAGTTCGAATAGCCCAGTCAACCAAACCTCGGTAAAATGGAAAATCGCCCTTTAGACATACTCATCTGGTCAACCGAGTCCCCAGTTCGAAAATGTCTTGGTTGACCGAACCATATGAACTTTGGTCGACTGAAAAGGTTTCTGGTCGACCGAACCTCTCGGGTTGCCCTGATTTTTTACCGTGGTTAATTTTTTTAAAACAGGGTTAAAATAATTGAAATGTCATTAAACTTTCCTAATAGTTCCCAATAGGTCTCCAATGATCATAATTCATGGGGTGTCTATATATACCCCTTCATTTGGGAAAATCAGAAACTTGATTAGCAAGCAAAAATCCAAAATTTTCTTTCAAGCAAAATATATTCTACTACTCATACTTTTTCTCAAAATCACTCAAACTTACCTTCTCTAGCTCCTAAATCCTCTATAAGTGTCTTGAGTGTTTTTGTAATTAGGTTTGCTCTCTCATTGCTTGTGATTGAATTGATTTTTCATTGAGAGCTAAACCTAAGTGTTCGTAGGGGGCTTTGCTCATATACCTATCCTAAGAAGACTTACCTAAGCTTCTGAGTGTTGCATTCGTATTGCAATAACTTAGGAAGCTTGTATTTGTTTTTGACTTGTAAAAATATTTTCAAGCTTACTCAAATATCTTGTGGAATCTATATTGATATATTTGTGAAAAGATATTTGTATTTGTTATATTAATCTTTGTGGCGATATTTATTCAAGTATATATCATTTGCTGAATACAAAGATTGCATAGCTTTTGCAAACCAAACATATACACTATATTCGTGATTGAGACATCCTACTAATTGACATACTTGAAACTCACTTGATATTCTGTGTGAACACGTTTGATTGAATATTTTGAGATACACAGATTGTTATTAACACTCTCACGTACTTACTACACTGATAGAAAATACATTTGACAGTTGAACTATTGGACCACATTGAGCTTACATATTAAATCATTGTCGTGTATGTGATTGAACGCATTTGGGTACAAATCTGCTTTACGTGAAAGAACTTTTATATTGTACCATTTGATTGTCAATCTGAGTGATTCTAGGCATGGCCTGAGGGGACGGTAATCCAGCTTGGTAAGGATTGTTGTAAAAATTGAGGTCAACCCTATGCTAATTGACCTGATTTGTATAGGTGTCACTCCACTCGGTTAAGTGAGCAAGTGATAGTGGTAATCCTTGTGCTTGTTAGCCAAGGCGGGGACGTAGGCAATTGGCCGAACCTCGATAACATTTATGTGTGTCACTTTTACATTATTGTTTTTTTCTGGTGCATGTGTTGTTAATTAAATTGCTTCATTTAATTTCTGATATATTTATATTACTTACACTAGATTGACCATAGGGTTGTGAACATATTGCTATTAGGAGGAATACCTAGAGGTTAAATTTTAAAAATACCAATTCACCCCCCCTCTTGGGATCATGGTAAAGCTAACATCGTGCTTTCACCATTGCTATCTCCATTGCAAAAGAACCCCAGTCTTTTTTGCAAGCCATGTAGGATCCCATGTGGCGTACTGCCATGCGTGCTGAGATTGATGCCTTGGAAGCCAATCACACTTAGACTTTGACTCCTTTTCCACCCCACAAACGACCTATTGGCTGCAAATGAGTGTACAAAATCAAACACGATCCTGATGGATTCGTAGAACGTTACAAGGCTCGCCTTGTTGCCAAAGGGTACAACCAAAAGGAAGGGATTGATTACACTGAAACCTTTGCCCCTGTATCCAAGATGGTCACTATTCACACTATCCTTGCTCTTGCTACTACCCACAATTGGAACCCCTTCCAGCTTGATGTTAATAATGCATTTCTACATGGTGATCTCGATGAAGATGTCTACATGCATCTTCATCCTAGTTTTGGACGAAAGGGGGAGACTAGAATCTACAAGCTTAACAAGTCTTTATACGGTCTCAAACAAACGTCCAGGCAGTTATATGCAAAATTGTCCTTCATACTTATAAATGCCGGTTATAAGCAATCTAAAACATATTACTCTATGTTCGTCCAATCCCATGAAACAAGTTTCACCATCGTCTTGGTCTATGTAGACGGTATTATTTTGGCAGGAAACAACTTGGAACAAATCAACGAGCTTAAGAAATACTTGGGAGAATGCTTCAAATTGAGGGATCTTGGTCCCTTGAAATACTTTCTAGGGATTGAGGTGGCTCGCTCCAAAATTGAAATTTTCCTATCACAAATGAAATATGCCTGGAGATACTTGAGGAGACTGGTTTCCTTGGGGCTAAACCATGTAATCTACAAATGGAACCAAACTTGGCACTTAGTGAGACGGATGGAGAACTTATCTTGGATCCATCTTCATATCGAAGACTGGTTGGGAAACTGATATATTTGACTATTACTAGACCATATTTGGAATATGTGTTGCACACATTGAGCCAATTCATGGATAAGCCTTGCACTTCCCACTTGAATGCAGCACGTCGGGTTTTGCGCTATCTCAAACAGTCATCTGGGGAAATTAATTCTTTTGTCAGCTTCTAGTGGTATTCAATTACATGCATTTTGTGATGCCGATTGGGCTCGATGCAGAGATACTCGACGATCTGTTACTGGGTGTATTTTACTAGGAAAATCACCAATCTCTTGGAAAACCAAGAAGCAAACAACAATTTTACGGCTCTCAGCTGAAGCAGAATACCGTTTTGTGACATCAACTTGTTGTGAAATTACCTGGTTAAAGCAACATTTGACAAATCTCTAGATAGCTTACCCACAACCAATCAAGTCGTATTGTGAAAATAAAGCAGCTATTCACTTCGCATCTAATCCAGTTTTCCATGAGCGAACAAAACATATAGAGATTGATTGCCATCTTGTACGAGAGAAGATCCAAAACCAAGTTATTCAAACTATTCACAAACCTAAAAGTCAGCAGTCTGCGAATTTATTCATAAAAGCATTTAGACCCACACAATTCAACCATTTACTAAGCAAGTTGAGTATGATCACTATCTACTCCAACTTGAGGGGGAGTGTTGAGGATCGCACAACTCATTCCACAAAGACTTCCCAAATATAGCTGCATTGACCCCCATGACTGTAGATATTTCATTCATTGTAGGATATTAGTTTCCATTATACATACGGTATCATTTAATTATAATTATTCTTTATAATTATAAATATAATATTCACACCCACGTTAATGTGTGGTGGTTTCTCAAAATATTCCTAGATTGGATGCATATTTTTTCAAACAATTCCATATGGGATAGGGTTAACTTGTTTTATACTTAGGTTTGGTTTTCTCTGAAATATTACTATGTATTTATATTTAATGATATTATAATATCAATATTAATTTTTAGATTTATGTGATATATTATATATAGTATTATATTAATATTTTTTTTTTGTATTTATGAACTTATTATATTATATATAGTGTTACATTGTAACATATGTGTGCCTGCAAATATGTAGTATACAACAGTACTATATGTTGTTCTATACTATATCATTATTTACATTTTATTATTATATATTTATAATTAATAATAATAAATATTTAATTTAATTTTAAGATTAGAAATAACATATAATAAATCAATAACCAAATCACAAGTATATGACAATGTTTAACATTACTATATATAATAAAAGTATTAATGATGATGATTTAATATTTATACTAAAATATATTATAATATTTTAAATTTTAATAATGATATCGTAATATTAATATTTTTCAAACGTATGTCCTATATACTATATTATATTAATATAAATTATTATATTACAATAAATATTTTTAAAATTTAATTTCAAAGTAAAAGTCAGGAATTAAAATATAGGCAAAAGCGAAATCTCATTTTGAAATGAAAATTAGAATAGGATTACCATAAAGTAAATGTTATAAATGGAAATTATTCATTCTAATTTTAATTACTAAAGTTAATTTCCAATTACAAAATACCACGCTTGAGTTACTTAATATAATTAATTTTTATAATTTTAATTGTAAAAATTAAATTGCTAGTTAATTGAAGACATTTTAAAAAAAAAAAAATATCATACCACGCCTGAGTTCATAAAATTAATTTTTATAATTTTAATTGTAAAAATTAAATTGCTAGTTAATTGAAGACATTTTTTAAATATCCTTTTAAATAGAACACAAAATTTTCGATTTTTTTTTTCATTTTATTTTAATTTTAAAATAATATATTAAATAATGTAAAAATATTTCCCAAAATAATTTGACGTAATGTCACTAGACCAGATTTAAAGGGCTAGGAGATGTGCCAAACAAATCTCCTTGACCATCCAGCGAGAGGGGAGGGGTTGAGGATGGGGTTGACCAAAGGCCTCGCCATTGGAAGCAACGGCGTCACCTTCGCGATTTCGTCGTTCTTGTGCTACTACGGCAGCAGATTGGTGATGTACCACGGCGCCCAAGGAGGAACCATCTTTGCAGTCGGCGCTGCCAATACCCTCGGCGGACTGTAATTTTCTCCGTTCCCTTTAGTTACTCTGTTTTTAAGTTCTTTCATTCTTCAGTCTTAATTGCTGCCACACTGAGATCATGGCCACTGGCGGGATGAATTAAAAATTTTCAATTACTAAATTTGACTAGAATATTATACCAGAACAAAAATTTAATTGGAAAATAAGCCATATCTAAGCTGAGTGCGCTGATCATTGAAATCAAATCTTCCGTGTTTTTTTTATTGATGATGCACAGGGCTCTGGGTCAAGGTCTATCCAATCTGAAGTACTTCTCGGAGGCCACTTCCGGCGGAGACCATATAATGGGGGTGATAAACAGAGTACCTGAGATCGATTCCGACGACACCCGCGGCGAGATTTAGCCGGACGTTTCAGGGGAAGTGTAGTTCAAGAATGTCGACTTCGCGTACCCATCTAGGCCGGCAACCACGATTTTCAATGGCTTCAACTTAGAGATCCCGGCGGGGAAGACGTTGGCCCTGGTCGGCGGAAGCGGGTCAGGGAAATCGACGGCGATCGCGCTGTTGCAGAGGTTCTACGACGCACTTGCCGGGGAGATCTTGCTCGACGGCGTGAACATAGAGAAGGTTCAGTTAAAGTGGCTGAGGTTGCAGATGGGGTTGGTGAGCCAAGAATCGGGGCTTTTTGCAACCACCATTAGAGAGAACATACTTTTCGGGAGAGTGGACGCCGGAACAGAGGAGGTGGTTGCGGCGGCGAAAGTCTCCAACGCCCATAACATCAGAGCTTTTTCCCGCTTTATTATTAAAAAGAAATAAAATATAACATAATACTCTTATTGGGAAAAAATTTTCCAAACTGATGCTCACATAATCTCGCAGCTTGATGCTGCGAGATTTAAAAGTCCAGCCAATAAAAAGTTGCCGCGTGACACAGTTGCAGAGAAAATCTCGTAGCATGAAGCTGTGAGATTTAAAGTCTCAGACCAACGGGTGGTGACATGTGGCACTGACCAAATCTCGCAGGTTAGTTCTGCGAGATTTACGGCTAAAATAAACATTCCTCTATAAATTATAACTTTCCTTTTTTACAACTTTAAATTTAAATAATAAAAATTCTATTTTAATAAATTTAATCATAACTTTCCCTTATAAATATAATTTAGAATTAAATTTAAATTTAAACTTAAATTTAAAATATATAATTTTAAAAAAATCCTTACATAAAAGAAATTATTGATTATAAATAAGTATTTTGTCATAAAAATTTGGATAAAATCCAAAAAAAAATTTCAAAATATGATTCTCACCCTTGAATTTTCAAAAAAATACTAAAAAATTTCTTATAATTTAATTTTATTGACGGAATGAATATTTTGTTAGTTAACTATTAAGTGCATATGAAATAACAAAATTTGTCCTTAATAAAATGATATTTTAAAATGACATTAATTTAGTATATAAAAATTATATATATGATTAATATAGTGATTAAAGTCAAATAAGTGGATTAGAGACCGAACAAAAATTTCGAATTGATTACTTTGATGCTTTGGGCCAACTAATTATATAAGTATGACAAAATAATTTGTATTATTTCAAAATTTTCTAAAAATATAATTGGAAAAAATAAATTTCTCAATAAGTTATAAAAATGCCTAGTAATTAAAATGCTGCAAAATGTTTATTGGATGTAATATTTAAAATTAACAATAAAACATTTTGCAAGACAAATTTAAATTTATTATTTAAATTTAAATTTAAATTTGTAAAAAGGGAAAGTTATAATTAAATTTAAATTATAACTTTAAAAAATTTAAATTTAATTAAATTTTAAATTTATAAGAGAAAGTTATATTTTAACAATTAAACAATTGTTATATTTTAAATTTAAGTTTATAAAATTTATAAACTTAAATTTTATATTTTAAATTATAATTAAATTTAAATAAAACACATTGTTAATTTTAAATATTACATCCAATAAACATTTTGTAGCATTATAATTACTAGGCATTTTTATAACTTATAAAGAAATTTATTTTTTCCAATTATATTTTTAAAAAATTAATAATGTGTTTAATTGTTAAATTTATAAGAGAAATTTTATAAGGGAAGTTGTTAAAATTATATATTTTAAATTTTAAATTTTAAATTTTAAAATTAAAATTTAAGTTTAAATTTAAATTTAACTCTAAATTATATTTGTAAGGGAAAGTTATGATTAAATTTATTAAAAGAGAATTTTTATTATTTAAATTTAAAGTTGTAAAAAGGAAAATTATAATTTATAAAGGAATGTTTATTATAGCCGTAAATCTCGCAGGACTAACCTGCGAGATTTGGTTAGTGCCACGTGTCACCACCCTGTTGGGCTGAGGCTTTAAATCTCGCAGCTTCACGCTGCGAGATTTTTTCTGCAAATGTGCCACGCGGCTGTTTCTCATTGGCTGGACTTTTAAATCTCGCAGCATCAAACTGCGAGATTACGTGAGCATCAGTTTGGGAAATTTTTTCCCAATAAGAGTATTACGTTATATTTTATTTCTTTTTAATAATAAAACGGGAAAAAACTCCATAACTTCATGTCAGTTGCCACAGGGTTATGAAACCCAGGTACTTTCTCTCTCTTCTCTCCCTGTTGCCCCTCTAGCCGACTCCCACACCCTGTTTTATTTTCAGCCAAATCTTGTTGGAAAAGAGTGATATCTCAACTGCCCTCACCCTTTAACTCCGTTTTGCAAATACTATGATTATAAAGTTATTTTAAAACATATTTTTTCAAATAAGATATTATTTAATATATTATTTTAAAATAAAAATAAAACAAGAAAAAACTCCAAAATTTCCAACCCCACACCCGAAAGGCAAAAATGTTGAACATGACTGCCCCTAGGGCGTGGCTCAGTTGGCAGGGCGGACCTTGGGAGTGCCTTTCACGAGGTCAGGGCTTTCTCTCCTCTTGGGTTCGATTCCTGCGACGGGCTCCTAAAATTTACCCTCTCCATGGGCTGTGGGGTAGGCTGGCACAGGGCGCGGGATTAGTCGCGGACCGTTAAACAGACGTGGACACCCGGAGCGATATCTAAAAAAAAAAAATGCTGAACATGACCACCCTCGCTCTGTCCCAACCTAGAAATCCTAAATAAAAGAATATATATATATATATATATATATATATATATATATAATATTAAAAGGGAAAAAGGAAACAACAGCTTTGGTAGGGCAGTTATAATAATAAGAAAGAGAAGGATGAAAAGACTTTTTTTTTTTTTTTTTTTGTAGAGTACCACATTATCGCCGTCTGACGAGAGAGACCATGCAAAACTTGCTACATGAAGTAGAGATTTTCAAAAAAATTAATTTAAATCTGGCGAGATGGATTAGCAAGATTTGAGGAAAACTCGCTAGATCAACTAGCAAGATTTGCTCGCCACTGGTTAATCAAAGGTCACCCTCATTGTTTAAAATTTGCTGGACCATCCACCAAGATTTAGGACGCATCAAAATGAGAAAAAAATTTCTATCAAATCGTTATTTAATATTTTATTAAATAAAAAAAGTCAAAAATGGAAAAAAAACTCAACATTTTTGTCCCCATTATATCTTAGGGGCAAAGTGGTAAACTGAATTGAAACTTAAAAGCTTTCTAAATGCGTGCCACATGGGGGTAGCTTTTTTTTTTTTTTTTAATGAAAAAATCAATAACATAGTTTAGTTGTTTCTCTGTGTGATTACGTTGTTTGAGGAGTACATAACACGTCACGTTTGAGTGGCGTGGTAAAAGGGTGTCCATTGATGCTGAGTGAGTTTGGATCAATGGATAGAGAAGTGCCACGAGTCCATGACACTCCAACTGTGCATTGTTTTTGGAAAATGCCATTACCTACCTTGGCGGTTGCGTAAAGCAAATTTCCCAATATAGAAATGAAATTATATTCTATTATATGTTGTCTTCACTCAATGGGTTGGGCTTGGCCACAAAGGCTAGCTTAAGCTCATCCTACGGAAAAGGACCGTGCTGGGCTGGCTCGACCTTGCTTGTATGTCACTTTACTGAGTTCAAGTTCACCCTAGAGTTTGTAGGCATAATAGAGTGTTATGTTGTATTAAATTTTATTCAAATTTATACAAATTCAAATTCAATGTTATTAACCGAAGTTCTTAGAGCGAGGGATGATTCATTTTGGATTATTCTGTTTATATAATAAAAAAAAATATTATGATTTTTGCAAAGCAGGGCCCTTTCACTTGTGGAAAAATAGCTATATTACTCAAATTCAGACTTAGATTGCATATGACTTGCATAATGCCTATTCTTAAGAATAGATTAGTTTTAGTAGGCTAGGTACAATTAGTTATGATATACCCCCAAAAATATTAGTTACCAAGAGTCAAAGGGAGATTAAAGCCCAGTATCGATGAGGACAGTTATCGCCAAGTCAATTGCTTGGAATAGAGTAATTGGCGCAAATCCAATAATGACCAGAGTGATCCACGTCGGGTGCCATAATGGCAAATCTTCTAAGGGTCAAATCTCGCCAATACAAAAGGAGGTATTGTGAATCTAACCCATCTTTAGTGTTACTTACAACCTCTCTGGAGCAATCCCTTACTTAGCTATCAGAATGATCCCCTGGAGTACACCCCGAGTCCTCCAAGCCACTCTTGTTTCATCCCTTTTTAGGTGATCAAGATCGGAAAGCTCATCGGAGGCCATTCCATATTTTATCCCACAAAAGTTGGCGCCATTTGTGGGAAACACTACAAAGAGGTTTTCATCTTATCCCCGATCTTCAATCATTAAGTCATGAAAACAACCAACAATTCAAGGTCAGAGCTTGCTGCGGGTGATTAATCACCCCAATCCATTCACTCCACACCTGAAGACCATTCAGGAGTGACTAGGGGGGAGTTCTTTTCCTTCCAGAAAAGAATGGAGGACATGACAGCTTCCCAGAAGAAGATGGAGAACATGTTCGACATGATCCTACAGCAAAGGGGTCACGGAGAGCTTGTTCCCCACCATCAACCAGGAGGTCCTAAATCAAGCGAAAAAGTGGCCAACCCGAAGGAGAGCAATGGAAGAACTAACTTCGCAAAGAAGGTGGAAGTCACAAACAACGTGGGGATCAATGAGTAATGATTGAATGAGCCGGACGAGAGGATCAAGAAGATTGACCAAATAGAAAAGATGATGGAGGCTCAAACCAACCCATCTTGTGGAGAGACCTCGTTGCAATCTTCAAATCCTTCCTTCACCAAAGAAGTGATGGAGGTCCCACTGCTAGGTAAGTTCAAAATGCCAACCTTTGAAAGGTGCGAAGGTTCAACTGACCTAGTTCATCACCTGGATACCTTCAAGGTGTTGATGTAATTGCAAGACGCACCAGATGCCACCATGTGTCATCCATTTTCTACAACCCTTAAAGGGAATGCCAAGGCATGGTATTGAACCTTGAAGCTAGGATCTATCAACTCCTTCTCTAAGATGGAACACCAATTTACTGGGCATTTCATTAGCAACCTTAGGATCGCTGAAACCTCGGCCCATCTAATGAGCCTGTTTCAAGGGGAAAGGGAGACATTGAAAAAGTTTATACATCGCTTTGTCACGACAGCCTTAGAGATTTAAAACTTGGATCACGAGGTGGTGCTAGCAGACTTAACCACAGCTTTCTAACCTGGAGATTTCCTATACTCGCTGGGAAAGAGGCCTTCAATCGACATGGGAGAGCTAATGGCAAGGGCACATAAGTATATCAACCTGGAGGAAGTGATGGACACAAGGAGAAACCGAGCCAAGTTGAAAAGAAAGAGTTTAAAAGCCATCGGCGAAGCTTCCAGAACAGGAAAAAGATAGGAGAGCAGCAAATTATAGAACAACTCCAGGGGGTCAGGACAAAAAAGTGGCGAAGCTTCTAGAACAAGAAAAAGATAGGAGAGCAGCAAATTATAGAACAACTCTAGGGGGTCAAGACAAAAAAGTAAGTTTCAGTCCTATACTCCCCTAAACGCACCTCGAACTAACGTGCTAAAGCATATAAGAGAGAAGGGATATGTCTCATGGCCTGAGCCTATGCGTACACCCTCGCATAAGCGAAATATTTCAAAATTCTATCAGTTCCATAGGGATCACAGGCATGATACAGAGGAATGCATTCACCTCAAAAATGAAATTGAGGCCCTAATAAAAAAAGGGTGTCTGTCTAGATTCGTGAAAAGAGGATACCACCAAATGGAGGTTCGTGAACAAAGAAAACCAAAGGAAGGACAGAAAGGAGAACAGATTGTTGGAGAGATTGTTGTAATCTTCAGTGGACTTGCTAGCGGAGGAGACAGTAGAAGTGCTCGAAAAAGGTACGCCAAACAGGCGCTCTTACCACATGGAAAGGAGCTGAACTACAAGAAACAAAGGCAGGAAGAGGCTATCACCTTCAATAGATAAGATGAGGAGGGTGTGCAGCAGCCTCATGATGATGCCCTAGTGGTGTCACTACTGGTGGCCAACTATAAAATAAGAAGAGTGTTGATAGACAATGGGAGCTCGGTCAACATAATATTCAGGTCAGTGCTACAGGAGATGAAAGTGGGGAAAGAACGTTAAAATCCATTTCCACCCCGTTGGTAGGGTTTGGAGGAGATGTGGTCCATCCAATAGGTACAATAACGCTCCCCATGACAATGGGGACATCTTTGCAACAAGTCACCTTGATGACAGATTTCCTGGTGGTTGATCAGCCATTAGTTTACAACATTATATTGGGCCACCCAATGCTTAATGCAACGAGGGCCATAACCTCCACCTATCACTTGAAGGTGAAATTCCATACCCCTACGGGGTTGAAATGGTCAAAGGAGACTAGACAACGACTAGGAAGTGCTACGTGATGGCATTGAAAGGTAAGAAAGAAGTGCGGGAGACCTTGATCATTGAAGATTTAGAGGTAAGGGGAAGAATATCCGCAAATCAGCATGCTGGACGTAGATCTCTTGAGTGTACCAATAAATAGCAATCAAGAGAAGTGCATCCATATTGGAAGTCGCTTACCAAAGGTTTTGAAAACAGAGATGAGGCGGCTACTGAACGAGTATGCAAACGTCTTTGCTTGGTCGGCTGGTGATATGCAAGGAATTGACCCTGCAATGATAGAGCATAGATTACAGGTGGACCCAAACCATAAGCTTGTGAAATAGAAGAAGAGGAGCTTCACTTTGGAGTGGGTCAAAGTGATAGACGAAGAGGTAACAAAGCTAGTGAAAGCCGATTTTGTTAGGGAAGTCAGTTATTTAGAGTGGCTCAACAATGTGGTCTTAGTAAATAAGCCAAACAGAAAGTGGCGGACCTACATTGACTTTATATATTTGAATAAGGCGTGTACAAAGGCTAGCTTCCCCCTCCCACAAATCGACTGGCTGGTAGACTCCACATCCAGACACGAGCTCCTAAGTTTCATGGATGCATACTCAGGATATAACCAAATCTGTATACACCCTAGATACGTGGAGATAATGTCGTTCATCACCAAAAAGGGGCTTTATTGCTACAAGGTGATGCCTTTCGGGTTCAAGAATGCTGGAGTAATGTACCAGAGGTTAGTGAACATAATACTTAAATATTTATTAGGAAAAACAATGGAGGCATACGTTGATGACATGCTCGTGAAAAGCTTAAAGATGAAGAAGAATTGCAAGGATCCAAAAGGGGCATTCGAGCTATTGCACAGGTACCAAATGAGGTTATATCCTACTGAATGCGTGTTTGGTGTCTCTGCAGGAAAATTTCTAGGGTTCATGGTGACACACAGAGGGATAGAAGCTAACCCTGACAAAGTACAAGCACTGCTAGAAATGAAAACCCCCCGAATGAAAAAATAAGTCTAGATCCTAATCGGAAGGATTGCTTTGCTGAGTAGATTTGTCTCTTGTTTAGAAGACAAGAGCCTACCATTCTTCAAGGCATCATGGAAAATGGGAGGATTCGAGTGGGGAGAGGAACAAGGCAAGGCCTTCGAACAACTTAAGCATTATCTTGGTTCCCTGTTGGCCTTACAAGGTTTAAAATCTTGTTATTTTGTTTTGATGCTAACAAACAAGTGAAATTTAATGTATTTATGTGTGTAATGATATTTCAGGGTTCATATATGTGAAAGCAAGGTCAAAGTGCTCACAAGGATCAAATATGATGAAAGCAAGATCAAAGTGCTCACAAGGATCAAATGAAGCTTAAAGAGTCAAAGCATGGATTTGAAGATGATTTATTTAAACCTTGAAGAATATGAGGACATGAATGAGTTGTTGAAAGCCAAGGCATATTAAAGTCAAAAGATCCAAAGAAAGGCAAAGTGAGAAAGCTCAAAGAATATGAAAGTTTGAAGAAAATATGAACTCAATCCAAGGACAAAGCATGAATACTCAAGAACCTAAAATGAGAAAAGTCTTAGAAGTTTTCATGTAAGTACTTTAATGTTTAAAATATCGTTTGAAATATTTTGAAGCTCTTAGGTTAACTTCTTGGACCTAAATACCTTTTAAAATATCTGTAAAATATTTTTATAAAGTTAAAAATTATTTTAAAAAGGCTAGAATCATTTTTGGAATGAAAAGCATCAAAAGGAGTTTTTCCAATTGCTGTTAGTTTTTATACAGCCCCATTGAGGTGAATTTTTATCTATCAAAAACTCATTATTTTAAAAAATAGTCAACGTAAAAGTTGTAGTATTTTGTCTTAGCTTTCTTTTGACACTAAGAACACCTAATTTGGAGTTATAAAAAAAAGTTATGGCCAAAACACTGAAGCGGGGTCACTATTATCAGACATCTGAACACTATTCGCGGGAAGGACTTCAGATGACTGAACAGACGACCTCAGACGTCTGAAGATTTTCTGGACAGAATATAAAGAAGGCAGTAGCAGTTCAGATGTCTGAACTCATGACTTCAGACGTCTGAACACTGTTCAACGGGCAAAAATTTTAGAACTCTTATTTTTAAATTATAGTCGTTTGAACGCCAAACTCTCTAAAAATTTGGGAAACTCTCAAAGGAAACTTTTGCAACATGGAAACAAGTTTGAAAGCCTATAAATACATGGTTTTTCAAATCAAAATACATCCAAGAATTGAAAAATCTGTTTTGAGAAGCTAAAAGTACTCTTGTTCTTCCTAAGTTCTCTTGGTCACTCATTGAAAAATTCTTTTGCTGAGAATTCTGAAGTGCTGATCCTTCTTTCTCTGAGTGCCTAGTGCTAATCCTCTTCTAAGAAGGATATTGGTGAATTCTACACTTGAGCTTCATTGTATTTCATATTAATAATTTACATTCAAAGTATATAGTGCTGAAATTCTACTAACTTGCTTTTTGAGAGAGTATACTTGTACGCAGATCTTATCTTGTGTTTCTTATAGTTATTTGATGTTCCAAGGGTTGTTTGGATAATTGGCTAAGCAAGGGGACATTGCTTAGAGAGGCAGCCTCTAGCCTATGTAAGGAGTGACCGAACGAGGGAATATCATTTGGAGAAGGCGGGCTCTAGCCTTAACCAAGGAGTGTTGTAATCGGTATTGTTCCACCTGTCAACGGAACTGAACTAGTGAATCCTTTGGTGGTTTGCCAAAGGCGAGGATGTAGGCTGGGTATAAGCTGAACCTCGTAAAAATCTTCATCTCATTCTCTCTTTCCCTTACTTTTTATTTTCAGTGCATATTTAAATTGCGTAGATGGTTTAAATTTGAAAATCATATAAACTACATATATTTGGAAATCAAACAAACTTAAGGTTTAATTTTGATTTGGGTTGTGGAAACCGAAAGGGAGTACGTTGGTTACACCATATCTTGCGAAAACCATATGAGAGTACGTTACTTAATTAACATCCCAAAGATAAATTTACCAAGAGTTTAGTTGAGTTCTAAATATTGAGAAGAGTGTAGATATTTTGTTGATTGAATGTTATATTGCACATCATATTGAAGAAGTAAAACCATATATACAGGGCTTACAATTTCATATCCAGGGTTGACAACAAAAGGTATATTATGATTGAATGGTATAAAAGCTTGAGATTGATTGGATAGTGTTTGTATTCCAAGAGTGCTAAATCTTGAATGATTTCATCAATTTAATAATGTTGTAGTGAACTTATATTTTGTGGTTGTGTTGGTTTGGAGATTGTGATTTATTGTTTGAATGTTTTATTAGCTGTGTGGTTGATTAAAGAGATTAAGTTGTTGTGTGATTGGTGAAATTAAACAAACAAATTAAAGAATTGGTTAAGTATTTAAAGAAGTTAAGGATTCTTAAAAGAAGTTAAAAGAAAGTTTTAAAAGCCAATTCACCCCCACTCTTGGGAAGCTATTCCTAATTTCATTCTCCACTAAAAATGGGAGAGGACCTTTACTTGTACGTGGCCTCTACTCCACATGCGGTTAGCGCGGTCCTAGTTACAGAAGAGGGAAGACAACATAAGCCTATCTACTGCACGAACAAAGTGCTAAGTGGGGTTGAGATAAACTATATAACTGCGGAAAAGGCAGCCTTTGCCATCATCTGTGCAACTCGAAAGTTGAGACCTTGCTTTTAGGCGCACAATGTAATTTTGCTAACCAACTTACCACTGAGACAAATCCTCTAGTAGCTAGAGACTTCGAGGAGAATGGTGAGGTGGTCGGCTGAGTTAGGGGAATTTGACATTGACTACAAGTCAAGGCCTACTATCAAAGCTCAGGTGCTGACTAATTTCATGGTAGAACAATCCTGCAAAAAAATAGAGGAGCCAAATGTTTGGATGCTTCACGTAGATGGGTCGTCGAATGGAGTCGGGGGAGGGGCAGGGTTGATCCTTACGGCGGTAGAAGGTTTGGAAATTTTGTATGCTCTGCAGTTGGGGTTCGTAACAACCAACAACGATGTTCAATACGAAGCCTTGCTGGTAGATCTGCGCCTATCAGAATCTCTCGGGGTGGCTCGACTTCGAGTCTTAAGTGATTCTCAGCTTGTGGTAGAACATGTGAAGGGAGAATTTGAGGCTAGGGATTAGAAGATGAAGAATACCTAGTGAGGGCACAAGAGTAAATTTGAACATTTTCTTAGTTCGATATAGAGCACATCCCACGAGCAAAGAATGCAAAGGTTGACGTGCTGGCAAGATTGGCTTCAACCTCAAAGCTAGATTAGGAGAACACCATTTACTTTGAAAGAATTGGGAAGCCATCTTACAAGGAGGTCGGCGTCAATGTGGCAGTTGTATAAGTTAACGAAGAGGACTGGAGGACCCCCTTGATACAGTACCTTCGGACGAGACCTTACTAGACAACAAGAAGCAGTCCATGAAGGTAAGAAGGAAGGTAGCTAGGTACACACTCATAAACCAAGAGTTGTACATGCATCCTTGACATTGCCCTACCTACGGTGCTTACGCTTCAAAGAAGGAGAATATGTAAAGGAGATTCATTAGGGGATATGCAAAAATCACTTGGCTAGCAGAGCTTTAGCTTATAAGGCTCTGCGGCAAAGATTCTATTGGCCCACCGTGAGGAAGAATGCAATCAAGATGGTTAAATAGTGCGACATATGTTAGAGGTGCGCTAACATACCCCACCTGCCGACTACTATTCTCTCCCCACTAACGAGTCCTTGTCCCTTCGCCAAATAGGGACTAGATATCCTAGGATTGTTACCTCAAGCGATGGGACAACGAAACTTCCTATTGGTGACTACTGACTACTTCACTAAGTGGGCAGAAGTAGAAGCCCTGACTTGCATAACAGAGCGCAACATCACCAAGTTAGTATGGACTTCGGTGATCTACAGGTTCGACATCCCCTAGGTTATAGTCATAGACCATGTGAAACAGTTTGACAACGATTGCTTCAAAAAATTCTACACTTACTTGGGCATAAAACTACTATCCATGTCTGTTGCACACCCGCAAAGTAACAAACAAGTAGAAAATATAAATAGGACCATTTTGCACGGTCTAAGAATGCGGCTCGAGGATTCATATGGCAAATGGGTAGAAGAAATCTTGTCCATTATTTGGGTGTACCATATGACTCGGTGAATAGCTACGAGGGAAACTCCCTCCATGCTTGCCTTTGGAGCAGAAGCGATCATCCTGGTAGAAGTCAGAATTTTTTTTTTTTTTTGGTGAAGGTGACATTTTAACGAGGAGAACAGTAATGAGAATTAAGAGCAGAATTTGATCTTTGGGAGGAAAGACAAGAGCAAGCGCAAACGAGAATCGCAACATACCAACAAAGAGTGGCCAGGTATTACAATGCTCGGGTTAAGGCGCATATGTTCAATGTAGGGGATCTAGTCCTAAGGAAGGTGCAAAGCAGCCCCGCAGAACCCAGTTCAAGAAAACTGAAGCTCAATTGGGATGGACCATACCAAATAGCATTAGAGATCAAATTGGGACCATACACTTTGAAGGACTTAGAGGGGAAGGAGATAAAGAACACATGGAATTCTAATATGTTGAAGAAATATTATTCTTATATTTCCATTTCATAAGTTGTACCATTGAGTAACGAGTTACATAGGCTTGAAAAGCCAAATTACAAAAGAAAAAGCAATAAAATGTCAGGTCGGACTTTCTAATCACCAGCTTTACAACCTTTGCCACCCTCCTCTTTAAACTCTTTGGTCTCGTCTATCTCCTCCCCTGATTTTGGGCCTCACTGCCATAACAATATGAGCATACACTAGTTAGAGAAAGGTTAGGATGCATCGTCTTAACCTACTCTCGGCACCTTCGAAAGCCTGCTCGGTACGTCGTAGAAGTATTGAGGATAAACCTTTTGGAGTTTCGATAGTCTGATACTGCTATGCTGGCAGCAGCATGGATCTCTTCATTCCAAATCCTCGTGATTTTCTCTTGAAGAGCCTTCTCCTAACAAGCAACATTGTCCCAGGCTTCATTCATCTCATTCTATGCGGCAGCATATTTCTCCCTCGACTTTGTAGAAACTTGGTACATCTCAGCCACTTTTTCTTCCATACCCAGAGACATGGTCGCTAGCTCAAAAAAATATCAAAGCCAGCATGCAATGGTGAGCAGCCAAAAAAAAAAATTCAAACTCATAAGAAAAGTCCTAATAAGAAGTGTGTCGAATACTGGAAGACTAATTTTCAGGGAGATTCAGCTTCACCTCCATAAGGTCCTCAAGGTGCACTGCACGACGAAGAGCTGGACTAGAAAATGTGGCATCATGAAAAATGGGTCCCTCAGAAGAAGTAGCCGCAGGGGGGGCCACTTGAGTTAAAGGAGGCTCGTTATTTGCTGCAACAACATCCTCCATCTAAGAAGAATCACCCTATAAGTCTCTCTTCTTCTTCTTCTTATTCTTACCCGCCCTTATTTTTTTTTTACTTTGCTTTAGCTATCACAACCTCGTATTAATTGAAGTCCATGATGTAATTGGTGTAATCCCAGGAGGGGGAGGGGGTGAATTGGATATTTTAAAATTTCTTCTTAGGTTAAATCAGATAACAATAGTATTGCACAACCTAGGGTCGTTCTAATTAATGACAATTCCCATAATTATTTAAAACATGTATGTAAAGCAGTTAATATAGAAATAATTAAACATACATGACCTAAATTTAAAGTGCAGAAAATAAAATGCACAAGGAAAAGAAGGACACAAGATATGATATCAAGGTTCGGCCAATACTGCCTACGTCCCCACCTTAAGCTCAAGAGTAAGATGATTTCACTAGATGCTCACTTAACGGGTGGAACGTCACCAATTACAACCTTCTCTCTTTACTGGGCGAGGAATACCTTAGGTCACATTACAGGGTTGATCCCAACCTAGCCACACCTTACAGGACAATGCTTCTAGTTCTCCTAATCGGGTTTGAACCAGTCCGGGACTTTCTTAACTGGGTCTAAGTTTATTCAGGACTTTCCTAATTGGGTCTGACTCAATCTGGTGCACGTTACAGGCCAGTGCAATCCTCTTCCGACCACACGTCTGGAATACAACAATAATAAATATTTTGTGTACAAAGAGAATGCTTCTACAACAAGCTAATGATGTACACCAATAAGTACAAATACACTCACAAATGATAGGAGTTTAAGCTCAATGAGATTTTGGTAAACTATATGATAACTCTCAAAAGTGTATATATCAATGTATGTGTGTGAGAGTAAGATCTTTGATTTCAAGATAATATATTCACTATATGTTATATCAAAGAATCTTTAAAGCCCTTAGCAAATATCTCAACAATATTTTTCAAATATTAAGCACAACAGATATTAGGATTTAAGCTTGCAAAAATGAGTTTATCAATAGCACAATGCAAGCCGTTGAAATTCACAAGTAAAAGAGTTCTCCTAACAAATATTTATGAACCAAATAATATGGGAAGAACTTAAGCATACTCTTTGAAAATGTATTTTCAAATATGAAGTAAATGAGAGAGTATAAGCTTTGTAAAATATAATGTATGATGCCCTAAAAAATATTCAATCAATCTTTAAGTGCAATAATTTGAAAATGAAAAATGAGAATCAATGCTCTCTTTCTAAGATGATCTAACAAAGAGTATGAGAAAGAGAGTGAACAATAAATGTGTGGGAATATGAAAAATAGCACAAGAAATTTTTAGAGAATATTTTTGCCAATCTTATTGCTAATCCAGCTTATGAATGGGGTATATATAGACTTCCAAAAAATTATGAGGACACATTCGATATTTTGAAAAAGTTTAATTGTAAAATTGAAAATGTGTAGGGCTTAAAAATATTGGCCTGAGAGGGTCGATTGACTAGCCGAAGGGTCGGTCGGTTGATCGTGCATAAAATCAATTCCAACCATTAAGGTACAGTTGACCGAGAAAATGGCCGGTCGGCTGAGCCCTTTATGTCTTTCAAAAATATACGAGGCTTGGTTGACTGAGACAAGGGTTGATTAGTTGAGCCAAGGGCGATTTCCAAGCCTTCGTAGGTTCTGTTGACTGGGACTTTCTTAGGTCATTTATTCGGTCTGTTGAGTACACTGAAATGGTGAAACCAAATAGTCTGTCGACTGAGGAAGATATGTTCATTTTAGGGTTAGTCAGTCGAGGCTTTTTTATCAGACTAGCTATGGAGGTCGGTCAACTAAGGCGTTTATAATACTGATAGGTCAGTCGATCGAGGCCTTTGAAAAATTAAGCTGTGCCCTAATTTTTAATCTAATAAGTTTGTCTGTGTTTGTATAAGTATGATATTTTAGCTTAGGGGATTTTTCATGATATATTTTGGGGACCTAAGGTCAATCTAAGGTCTTCTTTGAGCTGACATTCCCATCATGCATGAATGCATTATTAGAGACCAAAAAAAAAATGCATTACAATTTAGACATTAAATGTCTTCTTCTTGTTATTTGCTCTACTAACTTCTTGGAATACGCCAGATGATGTGAGCTTTTAAGTTCCGTTATAGCTTCCATTTCCCTTTGTCTTATGTGCGCGTCAGATATAAACCTGTTCATATGTTAAATGCACACATAAGATCCTTGTGCTTTGTCAGCATCAAAATAGAGACTAGACTCAAAAATTCAACAAGCTCCCCCTTTTTGATGATGACAAACGCACTAAAGCAAAATGAGTTTGGCCTAAAAGAGCTCCCCCTAAGAATATGCATTCTTTAAAAATATGAACAATATAGCTCAAGCATATCAAGAAAAAAGACATTTCAAAACAATTATACATTTAGTTTCAACATTAAAGCACAGATTCATGATGCTTGCAGCTATGCATTTAGTTTCAACATTAAAGCACAGATTCATGATATTTGCAGCTCAAATATTTAACCCCTAAAAAATCTAGCCCCTTACAAAGATTTCAAATATTTTCATTTTGTTCAAAAAAATTCTCCCCCTTTTGTCATCAATAAAAGGGTTAAGTGATAAAATCATTTGAGCATTAAAAGATTTAGCTTAAAAAGAATTCACCCTTTGTAATTAAAGACTTGGGCAAAAAAAAAAAAAAAACATTTTATTGTTGATTTAAAAAAAAATGCAAGAAAACACACCTAACAGTATAACTGGTCATTTAAGTTTAAATTGACACGATAAACTTGGTGAGACCAAAAATATACACAACGTTTCAGTTCAAACATATCATAAGTCCTGTGAAAAATTTGAGTTCAAGGCACACGACGTATAGTAGTAAGTGTAGGTTTGAACATAAGAATGGTCTAACTTGTTTGCATGCATTATCAATGACACAATCATACAATACCTAATAAATAAATAAATATATATATATATATATAAAAGGAAGGCAAGTTTTAATGAATTTTTAATTTTGAAAATATATCTTGCCATAAAACAACCACATGAATCCCAAATATATCAGAAAATTTAAAAATAGGGATCATATGGCTACACAAATGATTGTGGCTAGACAACATATTTCAACTTTGGGTATTTAATAAAATCAACATATTTTAGCACATGCCACAGTGAATTAAAAAAACATATCTAAGCTAAAAATATTTGTGAGCAAAATAAGTATGTTTAGATGTTCCCCCTTTCGATTTGAATCCTAACTTTAGATAAAATGAACTGCTTATACAATTCAAAGATAAATTTCACTAAGAGTTCCAAGTTGTATAAGCAGTCGTTTTAAATTTCTTAAATTGAATATACTCGATAAAAATTAATTTTCTCTATTATGCAACTAGTATAACTATCTCTATAGATCACACATGCATCAGAAAAGAGATATTAAGGCATGATATTATGCTCATAAACCCAAGAATGCTTCATATCTAATCATAAAACTTTAAAAGCTAGATATGATGTTCAGGGTTTTTAGGAAGAGCCTCAATGTTAAACGAAAAAAATAAGACATGATGCACGTGACTCCTTTATGCTCTTTCTCTAGGGATGGAACTTAGCTCCCTTGAATATGCAATGATTATGTAAGGATAAACTTCAATATAAATTTAGTTTTCACTCATCCTTTCAAAAATATTTTAATATTTATTTTATCATAATCATCCTTAGCACATGGTTTTAGTTTGGGAAACTCTTAGCGGAATTTCGGCTGCATGCTGTCTGTAAATTGGACATTTTCCCATAAAACATGTACCTGAAATTTGGTTGTTTTCAGCAAGTAATTCATATTAAGCATGCAACAACCTAAGTCGACTATTAGCATGCAATTCTTTTCACTGCATCAACCATGCAGGTGACATTTCGTACACGCATGCATTTCAGTAGTTCAGTCAACAGTTTATATAACATAAAACCATCCATCAAATAAATTTTATCATTCAGTGCATTATGGATAGCAATATACAATGCTATTCTGATAAAGACATATAGACATACATGATATAATATCAAGAGAGCATTTTAATTTATATAAATATGAAAGATAAATGTTCCCCCTGAGTTATTCACTCAACTCATTCAATGTCTTTTTCATTTTCTAATTTCTTTGCCAAGTGCCTTAGATTTTCAATGATTTTAACTTGGTTTTGAATTCTTTAGACTTAGGGGACCAAAAAGTCACAATGCATATTTTTTTTAGATGATCTAAGCCTATGTAGCCTCTTTTCTTATGAATTTCAAGTTGTGGGAGGCTCAAGTTCGATTGGCTTTGAATTTTAATTACATGTGCATAGGTCTCCTTCAATTTTTATTCCATCATCTAGATTTGAAACCTAGTGCAACCACCTTAGCCATTCAATATCATTTGAAGCTCTGAAAGATTTGACTTAAAGTTTGAGAGTTTGTGAAGGGAACATGAATGAATACTCTTAGAGATGAAAAATTTTCATTATGTTCAAAAGAGCATTCAATAGAAGCAGGACATTTTTCAGTATAAGCAAGCTGGAAGGTATGTCCTAACTATTTAGCAAAAGAGCATTTAGGAGTATATGAATTTCTTAAACACTGCCCTTTGGACATTTCTAGTTGGCCATTTCTGGAGGGTATCCTTTAAACCTGATCACGATTTAGAGCAAGGCTATGATTCAATGATTATGTAAAATCTTTACCAAATGTGATTGTGGTATGGTAAATATTTCTTATGGAGAATATGAACCAAAATAGAGACTTTTTATATTTAAAGTTCAAAGGGAATATTTTGATTTAACAATGAAACTTGAATCCCTTAGTGAATGCCTCTAATTTTGATTACATGAAAGATGTCTTTTAGTAAGCACCAGAAGAATAAGGAATTTATGATTAATAGTGCTTAAGTCTAGAGTGATGACTATCATTTTGATCAGGACTTTTACGTTCAAAAATGAGTTTAGGGATAAATGAAATATAAAAAGATGGATCCACTAAAACTCGAATTTGTGCAATGGACAAAATATGCTTAAGTTAATATTTTTATATATAAGCATGGGTTAAGCATTAAGAATTATATTTCAGGCACAATTGCCTTGTCCATTTGGAAGTGGATATCATAGAGCTTGCTTCTGAGATCTTATTTAAGATAATGATTTATTTATATCTCAAAAAGTTAGCATGCTATAGTCAATATTTTTACATTTTCACCAATCAATATGATATGAAGCGTTTGGATTGGATATTATTACTTGAAGTTTTGTATTGGCTAGTTTTTCAGGATTCATAGTATACAAAATAGTGTATATGATATGAGATATGATATAAGATAAGATATGAGATAAGATATAAGATATACTAGAAGAATTACAAAACTAAGATATGAGACAAGATTTAAATTAACACATATACATTGCTGACATTCATGAACACTTATACATGGTTGATATATTGATCTTGATATATGAACTTAAACTGATTCTGATAACATCTGATATTTCATTTTTCAAATATTGTTAAGAGCATGCTTATTGTAAGAGAGGGGGGGGGGGGGGAACTTATTAAGGTTCACTCACTTTTACTCCTTATTTGTCATCATAAAAAAGGGGGAGATTGTTGGCCTAACAAGGTTTACGAATCTTATTTTGATGATAACAAATCAAGGAAACTTAACATGTTTGGTTAAATGATGATATTTTAGGTAACTAAGTATCAAGCTTAAGAGACCCAAGTGACTAATATCAAAGTGCTTAACAAAGTCTGAAAAGTTTGAACTTAATGAAATAAGATCTTATGAAGTTAAAGATGAAGCTAAAAGCCAAGCTCAATGTGAAGAATGGAAGCTATACATGAAGACTTAGTGATTAGAAGAGTCATAGTTTTTAAGAAGTCTCATGTAAGTACTTCAAATATTTCAATATGAATGAATGAAACTCTTAGGAATCTTTTATTGACTTAGAGACCAATTTTTGAAAACCTCAAAAAATGCTTTTTTTTAGTTATATTGAAGTTTTTCAAAAATTGAAGGATCAAAGTCTTGAAAATTAAACATTGTGGAAATTTCCTAGTTCAATCAACTGACCAAAATAGATTAGTCAACTGACATTTTTATGTTGAATTAATTTAGTAGACCGAACAGGCCCAGTCGACTTACCCTCTTAGACCAGGTGACTGACCCCATTTTGAGTTTGAATTTTTTGCCGAAACAGAATATGATCAGGCAACTGACCTCGATAGATCAGGCGACTGACCTTCGTAAAATTCAAAATAAAACAGCACGGGGATATTTCCAAAATAGATTGCTTGAACCCCAAACTTTATGAAAACTTGGGAAACACTCCAAGTAACTTGGGGAATACGAAAATTAAACTTTTTCCATCTATAAATACATGCTAAATCAAAGGATTAAAGACACCAATACATACAATCAGCATTCAAGCATAATATTTTCTACTCTTCAAAAGATTTCTTGTTAAGACTTTTGCTGAAGTTTCTACTGGGAATTTGTTGATTAAAGATTACGGTTCTTTGTGTTTCTACCGAGTTTCTCAATCTAAGAAAGAACCCTGGTGATAAATTTTTGAGCTTCATCTTTTTATGTTGATTTTGATTGAAGTATATTGTGATATTCACTTGTACTTATCTGCTTTTGCTGAGAGTAATTTTTTTTTTTTTTTTGTATACAAGAATTGTTCTTGTTTCTCTTGTTATTTTTAACGGTTCAGGATTGTTGAATCATTGGACTACCAAGCATGGGGTATCTCTTGGAGAGGAGGGCTCCATCCTTCTTGAAGGAGTGTGTAAACGATTTGCTCCGCTCGGTTAAGGGAATGGTATAGTGAAATCCTTGGGTGGTTTGCCTAAAGCAAGGACGTAGGCGGGTATAACCGAACCTCATAAAATATCGTCGTCTCTCTCATCCCTACTCTCTTTAATTTTATTCATATATAAATTGTGTGGATGTTTACCTAATTGCTAGAAATTAAATAGTTATTGGGAATTGCAGAAACCTTGATTAAAGGAAGTACGTTGATTGCGGAAACCTTGATTAACGGGAGTACATTGATAAATATCAAAGTTCATTAATAAAACTCAAGTAACTTGTTTGATATCAAAATATGAATTTTGGAAGCTTGCTGAAATTTCTATTTATTTCATATTGAGAAATCAAGCTTACCTTATTGATTGAATTGAGTGTTGGTCATTGCAAATCAACTGTACTTGTGAAGTTGCTGATAAGTTTAATTGTACTGTTAATT
Organism: Malania oleifera; assembly: GCF_029873635.1. Taxonomy (NCBI): domain Eukaryota; kingdom Viridiplantae; phylum Streptophyta; class Magnoliopsida; order Santalales; family Ximeniaceae; genus Malania; species Malania oleifera. Next base: position 85,044,430 of record NC_080423.1, on the reverse strand, counting down.
GGAGAGTGTGATTGTAATTAATTCAATCTGTAAAGGGTCATACTAGATTAAGGTTTCCAAAAGAAAATTTTAAAACCCAATTTACCCCCCCTCTTGGGAGTACACCTTACTTCTCACTAAGTTTTTACATTTTAAGCACAAACCACTTCCTAAGCCTTTTAGTCATCACTACCTTTAAACCTAAGAACTAAGGAAGAATTAAACACTTATGTAATTTCTATTGGATTCCAATCTTCCTTTGGTCCTACAAGGTTTGCGTTTCTGATTACCTATATCATTTCTCCATTTAAGCCTCTGGCACTTCTAAGTAGACAATTAAACAAAACGTCCCATTTTATTTTACAAAATAAGCAAGCTTTATATGCATGTGAAATATTTTTCTTATTTGTTTCATTTTTACTTGATGAGGCAAGACTATGGGTTTGATAACCTAAACATGAACCCTTTTTGAAAATATTATTCTTTTTAACTCTTAAGGGTTTATCGGAGTTATCTTCTTCACTTATGGATTTGAAAATCATTCCAGAGTAATTTTCAATTTTTCTTTGAAAGCAAATGATTTTCAAAACCTTCACGATATTTTCTTTTCTAAGGTGACATGATATTGTCTTAGATTCTCTAATTGCGATGCCCACCTTTTATTCTCATTTTTCAAGATTGATTTCTTCTTAGACATCCTAACTAGCAATTTATGCATTTTCCCTAAAATATTTTCTATTTGTTTGCAAGAGGGCATGCTTTCATCTTCATTGTATGATTCATCACAAGATATATTACAATAACAGTTATATGAATCAATGCATGCATCATCAGCAGTATTATCACAATATTCAATAGATGATTCAACATATGATGTATAACAGTTTTCAACACAAATCATCAATAAATATAGCATGAGGATCATATACCTCTTCATCTGTTGAAGCTATTTGCCCATGATTTGCCACTGCTTGATCATTTGAGCTTGGAGCTTCCAGAATGACTATCTCTTTTACATAGGTTTCTCCATATCTCTTATCTAGCTCCTCCCATAAATCCCTCACAGACTTACATGTCATAATCTCAAGAAGGATATTAGAACTTAAAGCACAGTAACATATCTGTGGCACATGAATTCGCATGCACAAATCTAATATCATTTTCGTTTGTTTGCATACAAGTTCCTCTATCATTCACCTACCAAGCCCTCCAATCCATTTATTTTATAAATACGTTCATTCTAATTTTTCAGGTGGTGTAAATGACACCACAAAATATAGGAGGCCAAAAAGGTGATTGTCCCTCACTGAATGAGGATACACCAACAAAAGCCATTGCGATCTTTAGCATAAGCGATTAAACTTTTTGCAATGAGACTTTGATACCAATTGATGCAATTGGTGTAATCCCAAGAGGGGGAGGTGAATTGAATATTTTAAAATTTCTTCCTAAGTTAAATCAGATAACAACAATATTGCACAACCTAGGGTCTTTCTAATTAATCACAATTCTCATAATTATTTAAAACATGTATGTAAAGAAATTAATACAGAAATAATTAAACATACATGAGCTGAATTTAAAGTGCGGAAAATAAAATGCGCAAGGAAGGGAAGGACACAAGATATGATAGTGGGGTTTGGCTAATACTACCTACGTCCCCGCCTCAAGTTCACAAGCAAAAGGATTCCACTAGATGCTCACTTAACGGGTGGAGCGTCACCAATTAAAACCTCCTCTCCTTATTGGGCGAAAAATACCCCAGGTGACATTATAGGGGTGATGTAACACCTCGAACCCACCAAGTGGGGCCTGAAGGTTACATGTTTCATTCCCCTGTTTTTGATACCATAATCTACAATGATGCAGTGGAAATAAATAAACAATCTCAATTTAAATACTAGAGTCTATCTATAAACCCCAAAAAACAACTGCATCCATCTGTTTATATTACATCCCAGTATTTAAAACATAAACTATACATAAATTGTTCTTACAGTCACCTCAAAATTTGCCAAAAATACTACCCTGCTCGGAGCTGTAAGCTCGATCACCTAATGGATCTAAAAATATAATCATTTGCTAGGGTGAGACACATCTTAGTAAGGAAGAATAAATCATAACAGTGTACGATAGAGAGTTTAAATAAATTCAAAATACAATCATTTGTTATTCAACATCAGTAGAGAAAACACATATAGATTACGCTTACACATACATAATTATTATTATTTTTAGTGATAGCTCCTGAAAATAGGGAAGATTACCTGGCCATACAAATAACTTCTCTCTATTTTGATACCAATACCAAGCACTCACTTTACTCAGTAAGCCCTCAGGTTATGTGTATAGGCAAAGTCTCCAAGAATAGGGAAGATTACCTGCCCATACCAGTAGCTTCCCTTTGCTCTAGTACCAAACTGAAAATTACTAGGGCACTCGCCTTTCCCAGCAAGCCCTCGGGTGGAGAGTTTTACTTTGCCATAAATATTTGTGTAATTAAGTTCACACACATCCAATATAAATCATTTCACTGAGATCCATATATACATATTACTACACGCATCGACACAAGATACCACACACTTTAATCACAACCACACAGGGTCCATATCCACACAGGACTCACATCCACACAGAAAATACCGTCCACACAGGACTCATATCCGCACAGGATTCTGAACAAGTTCTTCCCTACCAGCCATCACTGTCACACTTTCACAACAACCTATCCATAATATATCAATAGAATAACCTCCTCAGACCTGCCAATGTTCTACCCTAATATATAATGACAATATAACGAACTCCTCAGGCCTACCAACATTATATCGTGATTATATTTAGGCAATATAATGAACTCCTCAGGCATGCCAATGTTATATTGTGATACACACGGATAACCACACAAAATGACTCATTCACACACGTCAAATTATTCACCACACAGTAATCACAAGTAGTTAGTATTCGCAACCAATCTATGTTCACAAATAAAATGTATGCACAACCGGCCAATATTCACAAAGAGTCAGTATTTATTTTCAATCAATATTCACAATAGCCTATATTCACAACCCATTAATTTATAAAAGTTAAATTCATGCCACATAATTTTTTCTATATAAAATATATTTCAAAAATCATTATTTTCCAACGGCCTAATTGTTCAGAAAATCATACCTAAGCATATAAATTTATGTAATTGAGTTTAACTAGTTCAAACTTAGTAAAACCTGCTATAATTAATTCCCCTTACCCGATTCCTGAAAAACTTGTTAAAATTCCAACCATACCCGAGGTGTTTGAAACTTCAAACCCTGAAATTATATTATCCCCAATAAAATCAACTCAAACCTAGTATAAACATCATTTACTACCTTTCCTAGGCTAGCATATTCCAAATACACACATAAAACCTAAAATATCTTACTTATCCTAATTTTTGGATGGTGCCCAAAAACCCCAAATCAATAATCCACTCCGGCTAAGTTGTATAGAATCTCCCTGGGATCATTGTGGCAACTTTCGATCATCGAAACAGGGTAAAACGGAGCCGGATCAAAGGAGAGAAGGAGGGAGGGTCGAATGTAAAGAGTGAAAATAGAGAGAGAGAGAGAGAGAGAGAGAGAGAGAGAGAGAGAGAGAGAGAGAGAGAGAGAGAGAGTGAGTGAGTGAGTGAGTGAGTGAGTGATTTTCTTATTGGAATTCTGATCTCAATGTATTTATAGACAGATGACCACATGGCTACATCAACGAGACACGTGGTTTTTTTGACGAGTCTCAGAAGAACGTTCGTCGACGAAGCCGTGAGTTCGTCAATGAATCTCAGAAATATCTGAAACCTTTCTCGGTAAATCTTCATTGACGAGATACGTGTCTTCGTCGATGGGCCAAATGAGGATGTTCATTAACGAAGCCAATTGGTTCATCGACGAATTCCGTTGACTCCCCTTTTTAAAAATCCTTTTCCTTTTTCCCTTATTTATTTCCCTTTTCTTTTATCCATTTTTATTTTATTTTTCGAGTTCAGGTTACTACATTCTTTCCCCTTTACAAAATTCATTAATCCTTTGTTTTTTACAACTTAAAAGCTAACTAATCACATTCACACAATTCAATCAATTCTAACATATGAACCATCGAATCACTTAAAATCAAACAAAACTATCACTTATCCAAATGTACACATATTACTTACGCCTCTAGCATTGTCCCCCTCAGTCGGGGTAAGCATGTAGACACGCACTGGGCCGCCACCTCAGCGAGGTACTGGGTTGTTCCTCCTATTCTGATCAGGAGCGGGTGCATTGCTCGGTGGAGCACAACAATCACGAGCTATATTTCCATACCTACCACACCTATAGCACACGGTATTCCCACCCCAGCATTCCCCTCAATGCCTCCGATTACATCTGGCACAAAGGGGGCAGAATGAATTGTCCCGGTAGTCTCGATCAGCCCTATCTGATCGCTAACCCCCCTGCATCTCGATCTCCCCGCTAGGAATCCTGTCGGATATCGGTATGTGAGATGAAAGGTATGGAACTCTTCTTCTGATTCACTTATGCCTCACTTTCCTACATACTGGCCTCAAGTGCCATGCCTCTGTCCATCGACTCAGAGAAACTCTGAGTCAACAATGCCACCATCTGAGCGCGTATCCTCTATCTCAGTCCTCTCTCAAATATCCGGACTTTCAGCGGCTCGTTCGGGACCATGTGTGGAGCGAAACGAGATAACTCTACAAAATTGGTCGTATACTATTGCACAGTCATGGACCCCTGGGTCAAATGTAGGAACTCCTCTACCTTCACCTTTCGGGTGGCAATAGGGAAGTATCTGCCAAAGAATACCTCTCTGAAATGGCTCCAGGTAATAGATGCATACCCTGGACGCTACTCCAATAGTTTTGTCAACCTCCACCATCTCTTTGCTTCCCCTACCAACTTAAAGGTGGCATATTGTACCCTCTTCTCCTCAGTACATTGCATAACAGTCAGAAGTTCTTCCATCTCTTGAATCCAGTCCTCAGCCATGATCGGGTCTGCACCTCCTACAAAATACGGTTGACTCATCCAGCTGAACTTCTAAAAAGTGCAGCCCCTATCAGCCAGTGGCTGATCCTGCTCTCTTCGAGCTTCCTTCTTAGCCTGACGTGCTATGCTACGTAGCACCACTGAGGCATCAACATCATCATCACTAGAGGTATCCACATGTTTATCTCCTCCGATGTCATTGTCCTTCCCCCTAGGATCTGTCCTAAAGATAGGATAGAAACAAACTTAGAATCTCCTCATTTATCATAATTGAAACAAGTTTGAAACGAAAAGCTACTATAGCACAAAAGTTCTAATCTATGATTCGTTCATAAAATCTTACCACAAAACCGTAACATCGACATGATAAACACACTCAACCGACCTAACGTTCCAACTTATGTGCCCAAGTTCCAGTCGCTCAACTTAGAAATGAAACCATTAATGGATTTACAATAGTTTTCCATAAATCGTCATTCTTGGAAAAATACAGAAGACCATCAAAGGATCTCCACCTCCAAGTTTCCAGACCACTATTCCACCTAACCTACCCACTCTTATCCTTATCCTAACTTGAACCTATACTCTGGTATTAATCATCCTTAAAGTCTATAGAATCGTTAGACTCTGATACCATCTTGTAATGCCCTGGACTCGATAAGTGGGGCCTGAAGGTTACGTGTTTCTTTCCCCTATTTCTAATACCATAATCTACAATCATGCAGCGGAAATAAGTAAACAATCTCAATTTAAATACCAGAGTCTATCTATAAACCCCAAAACACAACTGCATCCATCTGTTTATATTACATCACAGTATTTAAAACATAAACTATACATAAACTATTCTTATAGTCACCCCAAAATTTACCAAAAATACTACACTGCCTGAAGCTCTAAGCTCGATCACCTAATGGACCTAAAAATATAATCATTTGCTAGGGTGAGACACATCTCAGTAAGGAAGAATAAATTATAACAGTGTATGGCAGAGAGTTTAAATAAATACAAAATATAATCGTTTGTTATTCAACATCAGTAAAGAAAACACATACAGATTATGCTTACACATACATAATTATTATTTTTTTAGTGATAGTTCCCGAGAATATGGAAGATTACCTGCCTATACAAGTAGCTTTCCTCTGTTCTGATACCAATACTAGGACACTCACCTTACTCAATAAGCCCTCGGGTTATGTGTATAGGCAAAGTCTCTCAGAATAGAGAAGATTATTTGCTCATATAAGTAGCTTCCCTGTGCTTTGGCACCAAATTGAAAATTGCTAGGGCACTCACCTTTCTCGGCAAGCCCTCGGGTGGAGAGTTTTACTTTGCCATAAATATTTATGTAATTAAGTTCACACACATCCAATATAAATCATTTCACTGAGATCTATGTATACATATTAGCACACACATCCACACAGGATACCACACACTTTAATCACAACCACACAGGGTCCGTATCCACACAGGAATACCATCCACACAGGACTCACATCCACATAGGAAATATTGTCCACACAGGACTCACATCCACACAGGATTCTGCACAAGTTATTCCCTGCCAGCCATCAGTGTCACACTTTCACAACGACCTATCCATAGTATATCGGTAGAACAACTTCCTCAAGCCAGCCAATGTTCTACCCCAATATATAATGACAATATAACGAACTCCTCAGACTTGTCAACATTATATTGTGATTATATTTAGGCAATATAATGAATTCCTTAGGCCTGCCAACATTATATTGTGATACACACAGATTACCACACAAAATGACTCATTCATGCCACACAATTTTTCCCATATATAATATATATCAAAAATCATTATTTTTTGAATACCTAACTGTTTATAAAATCACGGCTAAGTATATAAATTTATATAATCAAATTTAACCGGTTCAAACTTAGTAAAACCTACAATAATTAATTCCCCTTACCTGATTCCTGAAAAGCCTGCTAAAATTCTAACCACGCCCGAGGTGTTCAAAACTCCAAACCCTAAAATTACATTATACCCCATAAAATCAACTCAAACCCAGTATAAAAATCATTTACTACCTTTCCTAGGCTAGCATTTTCCAAATACACACATAACCCTAAAATATCTCACTTACCCTAATTTTGGGATGGTGCCCCAAAACCCCAAATTAACAATCTGATCCGGATAAGTTATAGAGAATCTCCCCATGATCATTGTAACAACTTTCGATCATTTAAATGGGGTAAAATGGAATCGGATCGGAGGAGAGAACGAGGGAGGGCCAAATGTAGAGAGAGAGAGAGAGAGAGAGAGAGAGAGAGAGAGAGAGAGATTTTCTCGCTAGATTTCTGATCTCAGCGTATTTATAAATGGATGCCCATGTGGCTTCGCTGACGAGAGACGTGGGTTCGTTGACAAGGTCCAAGAAGAACGTTCGTCAACAAAGTCGTGAGTTCGTTAACGAATCTCAGAAATATATGAAATCTCTTTTGATAAATCTTCGTTGACGAAACACATGTCTTCATCGACGGGCCAAAGATGGATGGTCGTTGATGAAGCCAGTTGGTTCATCAACAAATCCTGTTGACTCCCTTTTTTAAAAGTCCTTTTCCTTTTTCCCTTATTTATTTCCCTTTTCTTTTATCTATTTTTATTTTATTTTCTGGGTTCGAGGTACTACAGCTGATGTAACACCCCAGACTCGCCACGTGGGGCCTGGAGTGTTATGAGACTCATCATATGTCTCTGATACCATTCATGCAGCAGAATTAATTAAATAACCTCAAACAAAATACCAGAGTTCTATATTTACATATGCAGACCCATAAAATACAATCTCATTCTTCATATTACATAACCAGAATAAAATATATTAAACATAAAACTAAACACATCTTCGTTTTGATATCCACTCACAAAAACTAACCCCACCCTGGAGCTATCTAAGTTCGATCACCTGGAAGACCTAAAAAGATTAAATAATCGTCGAGGTGAGACACCTCTCAGTAAGGAAGAAATAAGTTACAACAGTGTGTGGCTGAAGTGTTTAATATACAATTATAAAATATACATACAATTGTATATCACCATCAATAATAGCCAAGTAAATGCCTTCATAACCACATCATTGTTGACCTCTTTGTCACCCAATCACATATACACATACATAACTATTTTTACTAATAATTCCCGAGAATAGGGAAGTTTACCCGCCCATACAAGTAGATTTCCTCTGCTCTAGTGCTAACACTAGGGCACTCTCCTTTCTTAGCAAGCCACCGAGTTATGTATCTAGGTAAAGTCTTAGAGAATAGGGAAGGTCTCCCACCCATACAAGTGACTTCCCTCTGCTCTGGTATCCATAGATAATTACCAGAGCACTCGTCTTCCTCAGCAAGCCCTCAGGTGGAGTAATCTACTTTACCATAAAACTTATGCAATTAAAGTTAAACATAAACAACGCTAATCATTTCACCAGTTCCACATGTACACATACGACACCCAATCCACACAGGATGTATAATCTTCTTAACCACATAGGTTACAACACAAGCTTCTCGATCACACCCACAAAGGGTCCATAACCACGTAAGTATCACAGTCCACATAGAATTACTCACACAATCTTCATTCACTTCCACACACACACAACCCTGTTTCAGGTAAATAGGTAAAACAAAGTCTTCATACCACTGTCAATGTTTTACCCTCCCATATAAATGCCCATATAACAACCTCCTCATACCACTGCCAACGTTATATGGCTATTTATATCAGGTACGATATAACGACCTCCTCATACCACTTCCAACGTTATATCGCAATTTATACCAGGTATGATATAACGACCTCCTCATACCACTGCCAACGTTATATCACAATTTTACACAACCATAGCACAATACACACCCAATACAGGTAAACACATCAACGCATTTCCATTCACAAAATTTAATCATCTAAACAGAATCACAACCAAACAGTATCCACAAGCGAGTATCAATTTAAATCAAGCAGCACCCACAACCATTTAATTATCAAAGTTGTTTTCATGCCACACGATTTTTCCCAATATATTATATAATCAAAACAATATTTTCAATGCTTGTACTGCTCAGAAAATTATACATAAATATATAGAACTTTATACCCAAAATTTAGCTGGTTTAAAAATTAATAAAAAATTGTTATAAAGTATTTCCCCTTACTTGTTCCTCAGGATTCTGCCTAAAATCAAACAAAAACGAGATTCCGTATTCCCAAAATCCCAACTTACTCAAATCTTAGAAAAACACTCATTTAATACTTCCTAGGTTCCATATATCTCAAAATAATAATAAAATCTTAAAATATTTCACTTACCCTGGTTTTGAGATGTTTCTCAAACTTCTCAAATCGAAATTCTACTCTGCCTATGTTGTAGAGAATCTTCCTAGGAGTCTCGTGGTAATTTTCGATCATCGAATCGGGTTAAAATTAGATCGAATTCGAAGAGAGAAGGCAGAGAGGCCATTTTCAGAGAGAGAAATAGAAGAGAAAATGAAATCTTTCGCTAAAATTCTAATTTTTGCCTATTTATAGGCAACTTGCCATGTGGCCTTGTTGACGAGACATCTGGACTCGTCGACAAGCCCAAGACCACCGCTCATGGACGGAATCGGGAGCTCATTGATGAAATTCAGATATATGAGAACCTCTCTCAGTAAACCCTCATCAACAAGACATGTATACTCAGCGACGAGGTTTAGAAGATTGCTCGTCGACGAGGAAATCAAGTTTGTCGGCGAGCGCCTGCTTATTACCCTTTAAAATTTCTTTTCCCTTTCTTCTATTTCCCCTTTTCCTTTTATTATCTTTCTTGTATTTTAAATAGTTAAACTTTTTTGGGTCGTTACAGCTGACCCCAACCTAGCCACACCTCACTGGACAGTGCTCCTAGTTCTCCTAACCGGGTCTGAACCAGTCTAGGACTTTCTTAACTGGATCTAAGTCTAATTGAGACTTTCCTAACTGGGTCTGAGTCAATCCAGCGCACGTTATAGGCCAATGCAATCCTCTTCCGACCACACGTTGGGAATACAACAATAATAAATATTTTGTGTACAAAGAGAATGCTTCTACAACAAGCTAATGATGTACACCAATAAGCACAAACACACTCACAAATGATAGGAGTTTAAGTTTAATGAGATTTTGGTAAACTATATGATAACTCTAAAATGTGTTTATATCAATGTATGTGTGTAAGAGTAAGATCTTTGATTTCAAGATAATATATTCACTATATGTAATATCAAAGAATCTTTAGAGCCCTTAGCAAATATCTCAAAAATATTTCTCAAATATTAAGCACAATAGACATTAGGATTTAAGCTTGCAAAAACAAGTTTATCAATAGCATAATGCAAGCCGTTGAATCTTACAATGAGGATGCAAAGATTCACAGGAAGAAGAGTTCTCCCAACAAATATTTATGATCCAAATAATATAGGAAGAACTTAAGCATACTCTCTAAAAATGTATTTTCAAATATGAAGTAAATAAGAGAGTATAAGCTTTGTAAAATATAATGTATGATGCCCACAAAAATATTCAATCAATCTTCAAGTGCAATAATTTGCAAATGAAGAATGAGAATCAATGCTCTCTTTCTAAGATGATCTAATAAAGACTATGAGAAAGAAAGTGAACAATATGCTTAAATGTGTAGGAATATGAAAAATAGCACAAGAAATTTTCAGAGAATATTTTTGCTAATCTTGTTGCTAATTTAGCTTATGAATGGGGTGCATATAGACTCCCAAAAAATTATGAGGACACGTCCTGTATTTTGAAAATGTTTAATTGTAAAATTAAACGCCTTTAGGGCTTAAAAATATTGGCAACTCGAGAGGGTTGGTCGACTGACCGAAGGGTCGGTCGGATGACCATGCATAAAATCCATGGCAACTAGTGAGGTTTGGTTAACCAAGCAAATAGCCGGTTGGCTGGGCCCTCTATGTCTTTCAAAAATATATGAGGCTTGGTCTATTGAGATAAGGGTCGATCGGCTGAGCCAAGGGCGATTTCCACACCTTCGTAAGTTCAGTTAACCGAGACTTTCTTAGGTCATTTATTCGGTCGACTGAGTACGCTGAAAAGGTGAAACCTATTAGTCAGTCGATTAAGGAAGATATGTTCATTTTAGGGTCGATTGGCCGAGGCCTTGTAACCAGCATAGCTATAAAGGTCAGTCGATTGAGGCGTTCATAACGCTGGCAGGTCGGTCGACCGAGGCCCTTAAAAAATAAAGTTGTGCCCTAATTTTTAACCTTATAAGTTTGCCCCTGTTTGTATAAGTATGACATTTTAGCTTAGGGAGTTTTTCATGATATATTTTGGGTCTGTTAATCTTATAGGTCATACCCGATTTTGATTATGATAAATACTCATGGATTTAATGTCTATCAAGTTTGTGTGCAGGTTCATATTAGTAAGATCACTTGATGGCATATGAAGACTTAAAGACTAAAGACCCAAAAGATTCATTTTTGTTGTAATTTATATTATGCTTTATTCGGGTCTGTAATAGTAATATAGGAAAATGCCTGTAATAATTACTGCATATCATGCATGTAGAAGCAATAAGCTCAAAAGACCTTAGAAAGACCTTAGGTCCTTACACTTACACGTAAGATTGACCCCAATATCACGTATAATATAAGGGGAAACAACTGAATTAAATCAGGGCTTAAAGGGTTAAATCACAAGGGTTTCGGGCAACCTAACAAGGCAAGTTAAATTACCTTAGGCAACCAAACCGTTGAAAGATCAAACAGTTGACCAGACTTCGGGTGACCGAACCGAAAAGGGCACCACCATCCTCGGCCAAAAAACGTCCATTCTTACTTTTTCCACCAACTCGACAATCCGAACTCTTATGTTCAAAACTACCTCGGGCTACCGAATGTTAAAGTTCGGTAAAGCGAACTTGATACCGGGCGACTGAACCACGGTCTTTTGGAAAATTACCTCAGTTCAATAGACCGTCTTTTGGAAAAGCTCTCTAAAAATTTCCAAATCCCATTCTCTTATACAAAGTCCAAACACTCATATACTTCCATTTCTTTGAGAAATCTAGCATTGTAAGTGTTTTTCATTGTTCTATATTGCTAGAAACCCTTATTTGTGTATTACTTACTTGATTTTCGGATTGAGGGTTTAGCTTGATTTTTCCCCCGATTTTATATAGTAAATCTTTGGTTGGGAAAAATCTTATAGCTAAGTGGGTATTTGCATTATTTTTGCAAGACTCATTGGGCTTGTATTTTTGTGCTCAAAAATATTTTTACAAGCTCAGACTTGAATATCTCTTTGGGCTTTGATATTGAGAAAACAAATTTTGAGATATTCTAAATTTCTATAGGTTCAAATCTTTGAAACCCTTAACCGTGATTGAGATTTTATCTTTACATAGTTTAAAAGATAAGCTTGATTGATACACTCTTGTGCTTGATTTGAGATAATCAATATTATGAGTGTTAATTGCACACATACACCATCGACCTTATTGTTCTTACATTATTGGTGTGTTCTAATTATTACTGGTGCAAATCTGCTTGTTTAAGAAGCATTATATTTGTACGCATCTTGTATTGAAATATTGTTGTATTCCAGGCGTGGCCTAAGGGGACGTTAATCCAACTTGAAAGGATTGGCTATGAAGGTTGAGCTCAGCCCTGTGGTAATTGACCTGGTTGTATTTAGGTGCCGCTCCACCTATTAAGTGAGCTTATAGTGTAATCCTTATCCTGGTGAGCCAATGCGGGGACGTAGGTAGTTTGCCAAAACTTGATAACATTTTTGGTGTTGTCTCTCTTTACAGCTTTCCCTTGCATGCTTAATTAGATTACTTGTGCAGTTTAATTTTTTTTGAATATATATTGATTTATTTTATCCGCACTAGATTGACCTTAGGCTTGTGTAATACTGCTACTAGTGGTTTAACCTAAAGGATTAATTTTTTAAAATACCAATTCATCTCCCCCTCTTGGGATTACAGTAAAGCTAACAATTGGTATCAGAGCCTAGTAGCTTAAATTTAATAGTTATTTTGCAAAAAATCTAGATGACTCATAACACTGTAACCCCTTTCCCTGAGGGACCCTCTTCTACACGACCTCCGATTTTCAGTGGTGTCAATTACACCTTCTGGAAATAGAGGATGCATATCTATCTTCAGAATATTGACTAGAAGGTGTGGAGAGTTGTCTCTAAGGGAAACTATGTTCCTATGAAAAATGAAGGTGAAACTAAAGTTCCCAAGACTGAAGAGGAATATACTGATGATGATATGAAAGCTCTTAGTATAAATGCTACTGCCATGAATAATCTGTATTGTAGTCTTGATGTTAATGAATTTAATAGAGTTATGGCATGTTAATAAGTTAGAGGTCACCTATGAAGGTACTAGAGATGTGAAAGATAGTTGGATTGATATGTTGACCAGTGAGTATGAAGCTTTTAGGATGAACACTGGTGAGTCCATTTAGAGCATGTACACTAGATTCACATACATTATTAATTCACTGCATGCATTAGGTAAGACCTATCCTACATATGAGATGATTAGGAAAGTCTTTAGGGGTTTTCCTCTTGTTTGGGAAGCAAAGGCTACGACCATATCTGAGGGTAGAGACCTTAAGGCTATGTCACTAGATGAATTGATAGGTTCACTTATCACCTATGAGTTAGCTATTAATGAGAGGCTGAATAAGCACAATAGGATGAGAAAGTTAATTTCCTTAAAAACATCTACTAATACATCTAGTGAGTGTCATGAACCTGAATCTGGAGATGACATGACTATGCTTACTAGGAAGTTCAGCAGGTTCTTTAGGAAGAACATTAGACCATATAGAAAGTTTAGAGATTCAGTATCTGAGAAGGGAGAGTGTAGAGACCCGAAGAATTATAGTAATCAAATAATAAAAGAATGAGAGAAAAAGGAATTTTCTTAAAGGATTTCAGCAGAGTCTCATCAACGAGTGAAGAAGTGCTCGTCGACGAGCAGGATTCTTGGGCTCGTCGATGGGGACATGCGTCTCGTTGACGAGAAGTTATCGAGAGGACTGTTTTAGACTCTGAAACTAGTCGACGAGGAGAAAGTGTTCATCGACGAGCTCCTTTCATGGACTCATCGACGAGAAGATGTGACTCGTCGACAAGGCCACGTGGACAAGCTTTCTATATAAGCTCAAGAACCTATTTTTCTAAAGGAAAAAAATTACAGAAACCCTCTCTCTCTCTCTCTCTCTCTCTCTCTCTCTCTCTCTCTCTCTCTCTCTCTCTCTCTCTCCTACGTTTCCCTCTCCTTCTCTCTTCGATTTTGGTTCCGTATTTCGCTAGTTCGACGATCTGATACCGCTACGTTACTCTTGGGAAGATTCTCTACAAATCTGCTGGAGTGATTTGTTGGTTAAGCTAACTTAGGCACCATCCCAAATTTTGGTTAAGTTGATTATTTTAATATTTATTTAGGTATTTGGTATTTTTGGGTTTAGAAAAGGTATTAGATGGGTTTATACTGAAATTTTGTTGGGGGAAATGCAATTTTAGGGTGTTGAGTTAGGGAGCACACGGGCGTAATTGATTACGCGTCAAAACTGCGTAATTGGACGTTTAACCTGGGCTTTACGGTTTATATTTTTAATTAAATGTCCAAATTTGTCCAATATTTTAATAAAGTGCCAAAATCATCATTCTTGAACTTTATTGCACTATTTATGAGAATTTGGTAATTTTTTGTTGCAGGAAAATTCACGGGAACCAAAACCGACACCTGTTCGTATTTTATGCGTAACTTTTCCGTGCGAGCTCTGATTGAGACGATTCAAATTTCTGGAGAAAGAGGAAAGGATCATCTACAACTTTTGTGTTTTGAGTTTTATGAGATACAGGCTCCAGAAGAGCAGAATTTGTGATGAACTGAGAACAAATAAAATAAAAATATATATATATATATTTGAATGGGTTATTGATGTGACCCGGCCATGCATGGCCGGGTCGGGTTGATCCTCGCCGGGTCCTAGGGCACCGCCCTTCTCCTTTAAATTCTTTTCTTTTTCTTCCCCGCAAAGGGGGCTGCTTCCATCTTCTCTTCTCCTTCTTCTTTCTCTGTTTTTTTTTCCTTAAGCTTTTCTATTCCATCTTCTCTTCTCCTTCTTCTGTCTTCTTTCTCTGTTTTTTTTTTTCTTTCCTGTCTTCTGACTTCTCAACTACTCCAGCCGACCTCCAGCCCTTCTTAGCCAACACCACAGCCGCACTGCAGCCATTCACTCTGCTGCAACAGTTTCTTCAACCGAGAACACACAGCAGCAGCAGCCGCGTCACCATACCAGATTTCCGAAGCCACAGCAACCCGTGAGCATCCAACACCAGCAACACAGCAGTCCCGTGCCCTTCTCCAGTCTTCCAGCAGAATACCAGCACAGAGCACAGCTGCACAGCTCCAACACAGCCTCCTTCAGATCCTCCTCTGCAATCACTCTCTGTTTTGCTCTCTCTCCTCTTTCTTCTTTTCTTTTCTTCCGTTTAATTTCAATTACAACTTAATGCTTTGTTTTTTTTATTTGTTTAGTTATTTATTAAATTCGTGAAGAGTTTATTTGAATATTGTTCAATTGGTTTTAATTTCTTTTGAAGTTTAATTCTCTTTTTGTTTACCTATCTTGTTTTTAATTCAAGTTATTATTATATTTAAATTAGTGGCTTTTTATCATTCTTTCAATTTAAATTCCGTTTTACTTCTTGAAAAATAGTAATAAAGAAAAAGAAAAAAATTATAAAATATAAAAAAAGAAAAAAAAAACTTCAAAACAAGATTATCATTGCAATGGTTAATTATTTATTAATGTTTTTTTTATTGTTTTAGATGGTAGATTTAATTATTGTTCGAGTCATTTAGTTAATTTTGTTAAGGTTTGGTTTGGTTATTAAAAAGAAAAAAAAAAGAAAAAAAATATTGTTTTTTTTTTTTAAGTTTCCCAAGTTTTAGTTTTTTTTTTGGTAGCTCGGTTTATTTACGGTCAGATTTATCAAAGTTTGCATTTTTATTGTGTTTCGTTAAATTTAGGTTTTTATTTGTGTTTTTTTTTATTTTGGTTCGAGTTCTTGCTTTGTGTTAAGGTCTTGGTTTTTAGTGTATGCGTTTGAATCTAATTGAGTTTCCTTGCCTGTGTGTTTTTAATTCCATGTTCAAAATTACCATCTTTAATTAGTGTGTACTCCGATGTTTCCTTAAGTAGGTTAGGGTTTCCATTCTTGCTTTTTAATTTAGTGAATGTTAGTTTAGAGTTTTAAATTGCATGTCATTTAATTTGTCAAAAGTGAAATTGAACCATCTTGAAAAACCCGAATCTGAACTGAGTTCAGTGCATTTTTAATTTTGATTGGAAGAACGTAAAATCTGAGATTAAACGCATTCTCTGAGGAGACGATCTAACTCTTGGGCTTAATATTACACGAAAAAACTCCTATACTTGGGATAGCTTCCGAGCTACTCATTTTTCGAGTGAGTCAGTAATCTTGGAGTAAATTATGGGCTTTTCCATAAGTTAGGTAAAGGGATAAACTAAGTCAGTATTTTCATGAAATTATTTATTAATATTTAGTTTTTATTTTCAAGGAAATTATGTTTGTTATAGAACTGAGTTTGGATATACTATTGTTAACAGGAAAACAATTTTAATACAGTTCAACAAGGATTATGATTTTGTGTAAATTTTATAAATAGAACAATATTCACTATTGTGTGGCATGAGTATGAAATTTTATGATTTTATATGACATGTTATGCCGGTGTAAAGGCCATGATTTACAAGATACAAAATGCTGGCGTAAGGGCCTTGAATTTTATATGATATGTTATGCAAAATTTTATGAAAATATTATCATGATAGATATTATTATGAAATAGTCATGTATCATTATTTGTAAATATACTATATGTTATTAGAACCCGAATGGCTTGGTTTAGGCTTTCACGAAGCACGGTACCGTAGCTATATGATCACGATCATGTATATGTTAGTGTGACCACTTGTCGTAAGGGGTAGTGGGAGATCGACAGTCGATGTGGTTTTATGGTAGTGCAGGCATTCCTATGGAGTCCGGACTAGGAGGGGCAGACCCATCGTACTTACAAACTTATATTGATCTAGCGTGGTTAGCCAACCATTGCTAGGTCCCCGCCTTCGAGCCACACAACCCAATCATGTGGGGGGTATGACATGACACCAGCCAGCTATCCATCCAAGGTGTTATTTCATGTACAGCTATATAAGACGATTTTCATGTATAGAAATTCAGTATGTTATACCATGTTATGATAAATTATGTTTTTCCCAAATATGATACAGGTAGTTTTATCAAATATGATTTATGTACTGTTATGTGTATAACACGAAAATACTCATGTTGCCACACACTAATATTAGTTTATTTCCCTTACTAAGGGATATCTCACTCTAGCTATATAAACATTTCAGGAGCCCCAGATAGAAGAGTGAATAAAGCTCCGCACCATTAGAGGTTGACTGTTCTACCTTGTAAGAAGGGTAAGTTGTTATGCTAGGGTCTGGTGGATTTTTGGGTTATGACCCTAGGGTATTTTTTGGTCTTTTGGGATATGTACATGTACATATCAGTTTTAATAAAACTTTGGTATTGTGTTGGTTGGGTGATTTGATATGTATATGATTTTATGTTTCCAGCTGCTTAGGTATCTGAGTTGTATTTTGGGTATATCCCCGGTACCCATGAGTCTAGCTTGATTATATTATTCAGTGATGCAGGATTATTATATTGAATGTTATTATTATAAAAAATAAATAATTTGGTAAATTAGGTAGGTCGTTACAGTTTGGTATTAGAGCCTAGGTTGCTAGGTTCTGTTGATTTTATAGTACAATGGAAACAATACTAGAGTTTAGGAATAGAATTTAAGGTTTTGTTCTGCAGTCTAGAGGCAGGACTTTCGTGGTGCTTTTTGTGTTTTTCTGGGGTGACGATTTCAGGAAAACCATAGTAAACTATTGTCGGGTTGTGTTTCTACAGTGTAGGACTGGATCTTGAAATAAGATAAGGATGTCAAGACAGGGGATTTTAGTTAGACGTGTAAATTATAAGAATAGGGTCCCTGAGCCATGTTTATTGTCTTTTCAGGATGGACCCTGGAGGAGGTAGTGCCTATGCGAGTGGTAGTGAGGGTGCAGGGCCCTTGAGTGCAGGCCGAGCTGACTCTGATGCGGTATTACGCAGTGTGGCTCAGCAGGTTGTGGCTGAGATCACTAGGAGCTTCAAAGAGCAGGGAGGCCTGTCTGTAGGCCATGGGTGCACGATAGAGAAATTTATCAAGATGAATCCTTTGGCATTTTCAAGAGGAGTTGATCCTGCAGCTGCTGAGAATTGGATATAGGAGATTGAGAAAGTTTTTGTGGTATTACAGTACGCAGAGAAGCAAAGAGTCCTCTTCGCCACCTACAAACTGACAGTGGAGGCTAAGAGGTGGTGGGCTACTGTAAGACTTCTGGAGCAGCAGAGGATGACACCGATAGTTATGACATGGGACCGATTTAAAGAATTATTCTTTGACAGATATTTCCCAACCACTGTCGGGGAAGCTAAAGTGGAAGAGTTCCTGAATCTGAAATAGGGACAGCAATCAGTCCAGTAGTACGCGGCGAGGTTCACAGAGTTTTCTCGCTTCGCTCCATATATTGTTCCTAATGAAGTAAAGAAAGCAAGGCAGTTTGAAAGAGGATTAAGGTGTGGAATATACAAGCAGGTAGTAGTGCTGAAGATATTGACTTTGCTGAGTTAGTCGATAAAGCAGCATTGGCTGAGGCTAGTGAGCGGATGGATGCAGAGGAGTAGGGATAGAAGAAGAGATCTGCACCTTCAAGCTTCCAGCAAGGATATAGGCAGGGTTGGGGGAGGATAGGAAACTATGACAGAGGTTAGAGGTTGTGAGTTTCAAGCGGTGTAGAATTTTCCTATCTGTCAGACTTATGGAAAAAAACACTTGGGAGAGTGTCGAGTGGGGAGAGTCGTCTTCTATCGCTATGGTAGGCAGGGACATCTGGTGCAAGATTTCCCTAGACCACCTGGTACCGCTCCTACTCCTAGACCGTATTGGGGAGGCTATCAGGTGCCTCGTGGAGGCCAGCAGAGGAATGTAGCTCCAGTGAGGGTCTATGCTTTAACGCCTAGAGATGCTGAGATAGCTGGCGATGTGGCGATAGGTATAATTAACATGTTTTCATTTAAAGTTATTGTATTGTTTGATTCAGGAGCCACACACTCGTTCATGTCTATAAGGTGTATTAGATTATGTGAGGCAGAAACACAGTTGTTAGACACCGAACTGTTAGTAACTACACCGATAGGGTCAGTAGTAAGGTGTAGTAGAGTGCTCCGAGGCTATCCAGTTGATATTCAAGGAAAAGTCTTACCATATGATTTGATAGTATTGGACATGCATAGGTTCGATGTAATCTTTGGTATGGACTGGTTGGCAGCTAATTATGCCAGTATAGATTGTTGTTTGAAAGAAGTAATATTTAGACCTCTTGGAAGACCATAATTTAGGTTCATAGGGTCGCATATGCAATCCCTACCTCAGTTAGTATCAACCATACAGGCGAGGAGATTACTCCTAGAAGGTTATCAGGAATTTATCGCATTTGTAAAGGAGATGTCAAAGAATGAATTGAAGCTGGGCAATACACCAGTGATTAAGGGGTTTCTAGATGTTTTTCCAGAAGATCTACCTTGGTTACCTCCCAACCACGAGGTAGATTTTTCTATTGATCTACTTCTTGGGACAACACCGATCTTTAAAGCTCCTTACAGAATGGCTCCAACAAAGTTGGGAGAGCTAAAGGATCAGTTGCAAGACTTGCTGGATAAGGGTTTTATTTGGCCCAGTGTATGACCACGGGGAGCTCCAATGTTATTTGTAAAGAAGAAGGACGGGTCTGTGAGAATGTGTATAGATTATAGAGAAATTAATAAGGTAACAATCAAGAACATGTATCCTCTACCCCGTATAGACGATTTATTTTATCAGCTTCAGGGTACACAGGTCTATTCCAAAATTGACCTTAGATTAGGCTACCACTAGGTGAAAGTAAAAATAAAAGACGTTTCGAAGACAGCCTTCAGGACCAGATATGGGCATTATGAATTCCTTGTTATGCCTTTTGGTCTGACGAATGCTCCTTCCGTATTCATGGACTTGATGAATAGAGTCTTTCACTAGTATTTAGACCAGTTCATTGTAGTTTTCATTGATGATATACTGGTATACTCGAGGATTTTTGAGGAGCATGAGATGCATTTACAGTTAGTATTTCAGATGCTCAAGGAAAAGAGATTGTATTCCAAGTTTAGTAAATGTGAATTTTGGATAGAGAAAGTGGCATTTCTTAGGCATGTTATTTTAGGGGACAATATTTTAGTGGATCCTAGTAAAATTGAGGTAGTGTTCAATTGGGTCAGGCCGAAGAACGTATAGGAAATTAGGAGTTTCTTGTAACTGGCGGGTTATTACCATCGGTTTGTAGAGGAGTTTCAATTTTCTCAGGACCTTTCATGCGGCTGACTAGAAAGAATGTTAGGTTTGAATGGGATAAGGATTGCGAGCAGAGTTTCAAGGAACTGAAACAGAGGCTTGTTACTGCACCAGTCTTGATCATTCCGTCAGGGGGTGATGGTTACGTAATTCACAGTGACTCGTCTTTGAAAGGGCTCGGCTGTGTATTGATACATCATGGTAAGGTTGTAGCTTATGCCTCCCAACAGTTGAAAGAGTATGAAAAGAACTATCCTACCCACGATTTGGAATTGGCTGTAGTGGTGCACTTGTTAAAGATTTGGAGGCATTACTTGTACAATGAGAGATGCGAGATATTCTCCGGTCACAAAATTTTGAAGTACTTCTTCACTCAAAAGGAGCTGAACATGAGACAGAGAAGGTGGTTTTAACTTATTAAAGATTATGACTGCACTATTAGTTATCACCTAGGGAAAACAAAGATGGTAGCTGATGCTCTGAGCAGGAAATTAGTAAGATTAGCACTGGCAGCTATGGAGGTTCAACATCCGATTCAAATGGATCTGGAGAGACTCGGTGTAGAGTTGGTAGAGAGTGATCCTCAGGTATTTATTGCCAGCCTGGTAGTGTAGCATACTCTACAGGAAACGATTAAGACAACTCAGGGGGATGACACAAAATTAGTAGAGCTAATAGCTAAGGTGTAGGACGGATAGGGAGATGAATTCAGTATTTCTGATGACGGGGCTTTAAGATTCCGTTCCAGATTGTGCTTGCCTGCAGATATGGATATCAAGAGGATGATCTTAGAGAAGGCTCACAGGTTCTTGTACACGGTTCATCCTGGTAGTACTAAAATGTATAGGAATCTGCGAGAGTATTACTGGTGGAGCAGCATGAAGAGGGAAATTGCTGAGTTTGTGCAGCAGTGTTTGACGTGCCAGTAGGTAAAGGCGAGCACCAGAGGCCAACGGGCCAATTGCAACCACTTTACATCTTAGAGTGGAAGTGGGATCATGTAACTATAGGCTTTGTGACGAGTTTGCCACCAGCACCGCATGGTCAGAATGCTATCTGAGTGGTCATTGATAGATTTACGAAGACCGCTTACTTTATTCCTATTAAAATCAACTTCTCCATGGACAGACTGACAGAGATTTATGTTTAGGATATAGTCCGTTCTCATGGTGGGCGAGTGTCTATAGTGTCAAACCGAGACCCATATTTCACATCACGATTTTGGAGGAGCTTGCAAGAGGCTCTAGGGTCTCAGTTATCTTTCAACATGGCGTTTCATTCTTAAACGGACGGCCAAACTGAGAGGGCGATTCAAATATTAGAAGATATATTGCGAGCGTGCGTGCTGTATTTTGGGGATAGTTGGACCTAGTATATGTCGTTGGTAGAATTTGCATACAATAATAACTATCATGCCAGCATCGGCATGGCACCTTATAAGGTGCTCTGTGGTAGGAGATGTCATTCTCCTGTATACTGGGATGAGATAGGTGAGTGGCGAGTTGTGGGGTCAGAGCTAGTGCAGCAGACATATGATAAAGATCGGCTCATCACAGACAGAATCAGCGCAGCTTAGAGCTCGCAAAAGAGTTACGTTGATACTCCCCATAGGAAACTGGAGTTTGATGTTGGAGGTCACGTGTTTCTGAAAATAGCTCCATTAAAGGGAATTATGAGATTTGGAAGGAAGGGTAAGCTTAGCTCTAGTTTTATTGGCTCGTTTGAGATCCTTGAGAGAGTGAGGTCAGTTGCATATAGGCTAGCCTTACCACCCATTTTTTTCCAGAATACACGATGTATTTCATGTCTCCACGTTGAGGAAATACATCCCAGACCCCTCCCGTGTGATCAATTATGGTGAGATGGAGCTCAGGGATACTCTAACATATGAGGAGGTACTAGTGTATATTCTCGACAGGAAAGAACGGGAATCGCACAATAAGAAGATGCCTTTAGTAAAATTCTTGTGGAGAAATCATGCGATAGAGGAAGTTTCATGGGAACTCGAGGAGCAGATATGACAGAAGTACCCGTATCTCTTTAGTGGGGATCAGTTGTAATCAAGAAAAGTTACTAGTGAATATGTAGAATTTCTTTTGTGCAAGTTAGTTAGATGTAATAATTTTCTAGTAGTAGATAGTATTTTGGTTGTGGAAGATTTTTATTTTATATGTATATGTAATCTCCCAAAGCCTTGAATGTAACCATGGTATACCTCTGCCATAAGTGAGGGTAAGTAATAAAATAAGTAGCCCATTTTCTTTAAAGGATGGTGTCAATACAGAAAGTAAATTTCAAGGATGAAATTTCTATAAGGAGGGAAGAATGTAAAGACCCAAAAAATTATAGTAATTAAATAATAAAAGAATGAGAGAAAAAGGAATTTTCTTAAGGATTTAAGTAGGGTCTTGTTGACAAGTGAAGAAGTGCTCGTCGACGAGCAGGATTCTAGGACTCATCGACGGGCACCTGTGTCTCATCAATGAGAAGTTACCGAAAGAATTGTTTTAAACTCTGAAACTCATCGACGAGAAGAAGGTGTTCATCGACGAGCTCCTTTCATTGACTCATCGACGAGGAGATGTGACTCGTCGACGAGGCCACATGGACAAGCTTTCTATATAAGCTCAAGAACCCATTTTTCTACGGGAAAAAATATACAGAAACCCCTCTCTCTCTCTCTCTCCTACATCTTCGTCTCCTTCTCTCTTCAATTTCGGCTACGTCTTTCGTCGAACCGGTTTGACGATCTGATGCCGCCACGCTACTCCTGGGAAGATTCTCTACAAATCTGCTGGAGTGATTTGTTGGTTAGGCAAACTTGGGCACCATCCCAAATTTTGGGTAAGTTGATTATTTTAATATTTATTAAGGTATTTGGTATTTCTGGGTTAAGGAAAGGTATTAGATAAGTTTATACTAAAATTTTGTTGGGGGAAATACAATTTTAGGGTGTTGAGTTAGGGAGCATACGGGTGTAATCTTGGAGTAAATTGTGGGCTTTTCCATAAGTCAGGTAAGGGGATAAATTAAGTCAGTATTTCCATGAAATTATTTATTAATATTTAGATTTTATTTTCAAGGAAATTATGTTTGTTATAGAATTGAGTTTGGATATACTGCTGTTAACAGGAAAACAACTTTAATACAATTTAGTAGGGATTATGATTTTGTGTAAATTTTATAAATAGAACAATATTCACTATTGTGTGGCATGAGTATGAAATTTTATGATTTTATATGACATGCTATGTTGGCGTAAAGGCTGTGATTTACAAGATACAAAATGCCGGTGTAAGGATCGTGAATTTTATATGATATGTTATGCAAAATTTTATGAAAATATTATCATGATAGATATTATTATAAAATAGTCATGCATCATTATTTGAAAATATATTATATGTTATCAGAACCCGGATGACTTGGTTTAAGCTTTCACGAAACACGGTACCGTAGCTATATGATCACGATCATTGTTAGAATTGGTGTATTCCCACGAGGGGGGGGGGGGTAAATTGGAATTTTAAAACTTTTTCACCTAGGTTGATCTATGCAACAACGGTATGTACACAACCTAGGATCAGTCTATGCAATTTCCAAACGCGTAGATAAATATACTGTGAAAATTAAGTCATACGCATCATTCACCCATAACATACACATGTGGTAAATATAAAGTGCAGAAATATAAGCAAACAAACGATATGTTATCGGGATTCGGCCAACTGTGCCTACGTCCCCGCCTCAACCTTGCAAGCTTGAGGATTCCACTAATAGCTCACTTAAGGGTGGAGCGGCACCGTTTACAACCAGGTCAAATTAACACAGGGCTGACCTCAACCTTAACCAGGTCAATTAGCGGGGCTGACTTTAACCTACACGCCTTAACAGGACGACGCACGTAGCTTTCCTAACCAGGTCT
This sequence comes from Malania oleifera, assembly GCF_029873635.1. Lineage (NCBI taxonomy): Eukaryota > Viridiplantae > Streptophyta > Magnoliopsida > Santalales > Ximeniaceae > Malania > Malania oleifera. The sequence goes on along the minus strand of NC_080423.1, from coordinate 85,019,879 downwards.
AAGCCAATCCGGGACTATTCCAGGGCTAGTCTCCCTCTTCAGGCCCGTGCCTGGAAATACAACAGTATTTGAAATACAATCAAATGGTACAATGAATAAGCTTTCAAGTAAAGCAAATGTGTACCCAGATACGCGCAATATCACATACACCACAATATGATATAATATGTAAGGTCAATGTGGTCTAAGATGTCAACTCTCAAATAGATTTACTATCGTTGTAATGAGTGCGTGAGAGTGCAAACGTAAATGATCTTTGTATCACAGGATATTCAATCTAAGTGCTCAAACAAAGATATTATCCAAACTTCATATATTTCAATCAACAAGTTTTCTCAATATATATATGTATATGAAGCTCTAGCAATGTATAAGTTTGGTTTGCAAAAAGATATTCAATCTTTGTATTCAGCAAAGGATATATGAGTTAACGAGTATTGCAACAAAGATTTTATCACATAAGCAAATATCCCATCAAATATTTTCAAGATAAAAACACAGTAGATATTTGAGAATGTTTTTGCAACCAAAATATAAATACAAACTTCTTAAGACATTGCAATGAATATGCAATACTCAGAAGTTCTATATAAGTCTTCTTAGGAGAGACTTATTAATAAAGTCCCTTAAGAATATTTAAGGTTTAGCTCTCAAAAAATAAGTCAATCAAATATGAATAGGAGAGCAAACCTATTTAATATAAACACTCAATCGACTTACAGAGGATTTAAGAGATCGAAGAAGGTAAGCATGAGTGAATGGGGATTGGATATGAGTATTATAGGATTTGGGATTTTCAGAGAATTTCTCTTAATTAATATTTTTAATCCCATGCTAATTATCCCAAATGAGGAGGTATTTATAGACAACCCTTGAAATATAACCGTTGGGGACCTATTGGGAATAATTAGGAAGGTTTAATGACCTTTCAAATATTTTAACCCTGTTTAAAACATTTATTTGCGGTAAAAAAAATCAGGGCAACCCGAGAAGTCCGGTCGGCCAGAAATGGTTCGGTCGACTAGGACTCAAGTGGCTCGGTCGACCAGGGGTATTTTGAACTGAGTGGTCGGTCGACCGAGGCAAGGCGATTTTCTAAATTCTCGAGGTTCGGTCGATCGGGCCTTTTTGAACTGAAGGGCTCAGTCGACCAGACAGCTGAGAATTCTCCCAAGACCCTTCGGTCGACCAGGTAGTTGGAGTATAAAAAGTGGTCGATCGACCAGGAGGTCAAAATGTTGACCCGGTCAGGGTTTGGTCGACCAGCAAGAAATGAACTGTGAAGTTCGGTCGACCGGGCCTTGGTCAAAATGTTGACCATGGGCCGGTCCAATCGACCAGGCCAAAGTGAACTGTGTTGGCCAGTCGATCGAAAGTGCACCAAGTGTGCATTTTGGTCCCTTCTTGCAACATATAAACCCTATTCAAGTGCCTATTACATACAAGTGCAAAGGTGAGTGTCCTAAGGTCACTTGGGGTCCAATACACCAAAAAAAATTCGGTGTCGGTCGACCGAAGGTGCACCCTAAGGTCTTTCTACGGTCCTTTCTCATTCATGGTTTGTTTGAGCTTACGTATTATCATACATGTGATGTGTGTGAGCTTATTACAAACCAAAGACCTATTTACTATTACAGACCTTTTCTACTTAAATATTACAGACCCGAATATAAATTACAACAAATCAATTATATCAAGGGTCTTCGTTTTCCTCCGGGTCTCCGAGTGCCATCATGGGATACTGCCAAGATAAACCTACACATCAACTTGGAAATCATTAAATACCTGAGTATTTGTCATAATCAAAACAGGGTATGACCCATAGGGTCAACAATCATGTATATGTTAGTGCTGCCACTTGTCATAAGGGGCAGTGGGAGATCAGCAGTCGATGTGGTTTTATGGTAGTGCAGGCGTCCCTCTGGCATTTGGACCAGGAGAGGCAGACCCATCGTATTTACAGACTTATGTTGATCTAGCGTGGTCGGCCAGCCATTGCTTGGTCCCGCCTTCGGGCGACATAACCTAGTCATGTGGGTGTAAGACATGACACCAGCTAACTATCCATTTAGGGTGTTATTTCATATATAGTTATATAAGATAATTCATGTATAGAAATTCAGTATGTTATACCATGTTATAATAAATTATGTTTTTCCTAAATATGATATTGGTAGTTTTATCAAATATGATTTATGTACTATTATGTGTATAACACGAAAATACTCATGTTGTCACACACTGATATTAGTTTATTTCCCTTACTAAGAGGTGTCTCACCCTAGCTATATAAATATTTCAGGAGCTCCAGATAGAAGAGCGGATAGAGCTCCGCAACGTTAGAAGTTGACTATTCTACCTTGTCAGAAGGGTAAGTCGTTATGTTAAGGTTTGGTGGATTTTTGGGTTAGGGCACTTTTTGGTCTTTTAGGATATGTACATGTATATAACAGTTTTAGTAAACCTCTAGTATTGTGTTGGTTAGGTGATTTGATATATATATATATATATATATATATATATATATATATATATATATATATATATATTATTATATGTTTCCAGCTGTTTAGGTATCTGAGTTGTATTTTGGGTATATTCTTGGTACTCATGGGTCTAACTTGATTATATTATTTAGTGGTACAATACTATTATATTGAATTTTATTACTATAAAAATAAATAAATTGGTAAATTAGGCAGGTCGTTATAGAGAGTCTACTAAAAGAAAAGAAAAATCAAATGCTCCCACATGCTACAATTGCAACAAGGTCAGGCATATCAAACATGATTGCTCGTTGCTGAAAAATGAGTCTAAGAAAAGGAAGAAAGCCATGAAAGCAAGTACCTCGTGGGATAGACAAAACAACAATGATTCAGATTCAGATTGCAGCGACTCTGAGATTGCAAACTTGTGCCTGATGGCATGGGATGATGGGGTATTATCTTCTTGTTCCTTATCCTCATATTATTGTGATGATGATTGTGATTTTGATGGCATGCCTACTTTTAAAGGATTGCAATATGAATATATTCGTGTATCTAAATTGTTGAACAAAATGACCCAAGAAACTGATGTTTAGAAAAAGAAGTGTGAAAATTGGTCAAAACTGTTTGAAATTGCAAAGAATTCTCATGCATCGATTCTTAAAGAAAAAAAGATTTAAAAATTGCCGATCTTGAAATAAAATTGGAGGATAGCTCCAAAATTGTTTTTAAATTGACTAAGGGCCAACAAAATTTTGAAAAACTCCTTGGGGCCCAAAGAAACTCTCTTAGCAAAGAAGGTCTTGGATTTAATGGCATTGAAAATGTGAGACAACCTAATCTTTATTTGAGACATTTTTCACTAGAATCAAAATCCCAAATTCCACCTAAAGATCCTTGGTGTCGAATGATATGCTTCAAATGTAAACAAATTGGTCATATCTAGTTTGACTGTCCACTTAGAAATAAGCATGTAAGAATTAAAAAGGTGTGTAGAGTCAAAGGTGATCCAAGCACCAACCCTTATGGACCCAACATAATTTGGGGACCAGCATCGGTTACTTAGTTTTTCTTGCAAGTGTGCTTGAGATCGTCCTCCTCCAAGGACAAGTGGTACCTGGATAGCTGGTGCTCATGACATATGACCGGCGACAAGGCTAAGTTTGCATCCATCACTCCCAAAGATGGAGGGTACGTGACATTCGGGGACAATGCTAAGGGCCGAATCATCGGCAGAGGTAAGGTTGGTAAGGAACCTTCTCTGGTTATTGATAATGTATTATTGGTTGATGGTTTGAAACATAATTTATTGAGTATTAGCCAATTGTGTGATAAAGGGTATAAAGTATCTTTTGAAAATGATAAATGCATTGTCAAAAGTAAATCAGATAACAAAGTTTTTTTTACGGATGAACGTCATGAAAATGTGTATACAACTAGTTTTGATAATTTAGCTTCTTAACAAGTCACATGTTTTTCTGCAATAAACGAAACTAGTTGGTTGTGACATAGACGTTAAGTACATGCTAGTATGGATCTCTTGTCAAAACTTGTGAAAAAAGACTTAGTTAAAAGCTTGCCAAAAACTCATTTTGTGAAAGATAAAATTTGTGATGCATGTCAAGTGAGTAAGCAAACAAAATCAAGTTTTAAGTAAAAAAGAAATTCATATCTACCACTAGACCACTTGAAATGCTACACTTAGATTTATTTGGTCCTAATCAGATTCGAAGTCTAGGTGGTAAATTGTATGCCTTTGTTATTGTGGATGATTATTCTAGATTCACATGGCTGTTATTCCTTTCTCATAAAGATGAATTATGTGAAAAACTCACTAAATTATGTAGAAGAATTCAGAATGAAAAAAGGCTATAAAATCACACACATAAGAAGTGATAGGGGAACTAAATTCAAAAACGATGGCATAGAAAAATATTGTAACTTATAGTGCATTTCACATAATTTTTCTGCACCTAGGACCCCACAACAAAATGGAGTTGTAGAAAGAAAGAATAAGTCCTTGCAAGAAATGGGTAAGACAAAGCTAAATGAACATAAATTACCCAAATATTTTTTGGCAGAAGCTGTGAACACTACATGTTATGTCATGAATAGGGTGTTAATCAGACCTTCACTTAATAAGACTCAATATTAATTGTGGAACAACCATAGACCTAATATTTATTATTTTCATGTTTTTGATTGTAAGTACTTTGTACTTAGAGATAATGAACACCTAGGGAAATTTGACTCTAAATCTAATGAAGGTATTTTCCTAAGTTATTCACTTAATAGTAAAGCATATAGATTTTTTAATAAAAGAACACTAACCGTTTTGTTGAATCTAGTCATTTTCTAATCCATTTTCTAAAAGAGATGATAAAGATGATATTGATATAAGAAAAGGATTAGATAAGCTATCTATTGAAAATAATGTGGATATCAATTCAGAAGCAAATGATAAATCAATTGAAAATGATAAAGTTGAAAGTGATGTTCAAGAATTGCCTAGGGATTGGAAATTCATTAGGAACCATCTTTTAAATCAAATTTTAGGTGAACCTTCACGTGGTATAGCCACCCGGTCTTCCTTAATAAACCTAGTTAGCCATTTTGCTTTCTTATCTCAAGAAGAACCCAAAAATATTAAGGAAGACATAGAAGATGAGTCTTGGGTAATGTCGATGTAGGAAGAACTTAATCAATTTGAAAGAAGCAAAGCATGGACCCTAGTTCCTAGTCCAAATGATCTTATCATTATTGAAACTAAATGAGTGTATAGAAACAAGAAGGATGATAATGGTGTAGTAACTAGAAACAAAGTTAGACTAGTTGCCCAGGGATATAATCAGGAAGAATGGATAGATTTTGAAAAGACCGATGCTCCTGTAGCTAGAATGGAAGTCATTTGTATGTTGCTTGCTTATGCCCCTTTTAAGAACTTTAAACTGTATCAAATGGATGTTAAAAGCGTCTTCTTAAATGGCTATATAAATGAAGAGGTATATGTAGAACAACCACCCAATTTTAAAAGTCATAAATATCCTGATCATGTATACTAGTTGTCCAAAGCCTTGTATAGATTGAAACAAGCTCCTAGAGTTTGGTATGAGAGACTCAGTGGTTTTTTATTAGAGAATGGGTTTACCCGTGGCAAAATTGACACTATACTCTTCATCAAGTCTAAAAATGATGATATGCTCCTTGTTCAAATTTATGTTGATATTATTTTTGGAGTAATTAATGATGACTTGTGTAATGAGTTTTCCAAATGCATGCAAAGTGAATTTGAAATGAGCATGATGGGAAAACTGAGTTTCTTCTTAGGACTTCATATTAAATAAGCTAAACATGGAACATTTATATGACAATCTAAATATGTTAGGGACTTGCTCAAGAAATTTAATATGGAAGATGGTAAAATTCTTGGTACCCCTATGAGTTCTTCATCAAAACTTGATAAAGATGAGCAAGGCATCCCTGTTGATGTGAAACTATATCGTGGCATGATTGGTAGTCTCCTATACCTTACAACTAGTCGACCTGATATCATGTTTAGCGTGTGCATATGTGCTAGGTTTCAAGCTGCTCCTAAGGAGTCTCATCTATTAGTAGTCAAACGAATTCTTAGGTACCTTGTTGGAACTATTGAATTAGGTTTATGGTACCCTAAGCATACGACATTTGAGATTGTTAGTTATACTGATGCTAACTTTGCAGATAGTAAGGTTGATAGGAACAGTACTAGCGGCACTTGTCACTATTTAGGGCAATCACTAGTTTCTTGGTTCACTAAGAAACAGAACTCGGTTGCCTTATTCACAACTGAAGCATAATATATTGTGACTGGAAGTTGTTGTGCTCAAACACTCTATACTTGTGGATTTTGGATTGCACTATGATACTGTTCTGATTAAATGTGATAATACTAGTGCAATTAGTATATCTAAAAATATTATCTCACATTCATGAACCAAACATATTGAGATTAGAGATCATTTCATTCATGATCATGTGTAGAAAGGGGATGTTGCACTTCAGTTTGTGTGCACAAATGAGCAGTGGTCTGATATTTTCACCAAACCACTTCAGGAAGATAGGTTCATATAGATTAGACGTGAGCTTGGTCTAATGCATAGTAGAGATGCCTCCTAGACTTTTGATAGAGTGCACAAACTTTGGGGGAGCTTCTTAAGATAGAAAATATATGGCTCTGAACTTTAAATCTATCTATGTTTCATACTTATGAGTTTGTTTGTGTTTTGCAAATGCATGAATATCATATATCTCGCATGTTCATAGTTATATTTATGTTTTATGTCTTGATCATACTGGACTATTTGAGTTGGTAGTTGTGGATAAACTGTTAATCTAAAACTCAATCATGTCATTTCTATACAGGTATTTTTGGAAAAATGCTCTATTTTCAAACGGCATGCTACCAAAATTTTTAAAAACCTTTTCTAAATATATCTTGTATTCAAATGATTCATACTCAATGCCCTGCTTACCGGCACCTTATACTTACAGTAGCCCTTTTTACTGTTGCCAAAAGGGGGAGAAGGGGCAAAATTGGGTACTTAATTGAAAAATATTTGATCTTATAAATCCTTAAAAATTCTCATTATACATATTGTCAAGGGGAGCCTTTCTAGGTAGTACCCACTTTTGCATGATGTATGTCATCATCAAAAAGGGAGAGAATGTTGACCTTATAGGTCATACCCGGTTTTAATTGTGACAAATACTCAAGTATTTAATGTCTATTAAGTTTGTGTCCAGGTTCATATTAGCAAGATCACTTGATGGCATATGAAGACTTAAAGACTAAAGACCCAGAATATTCAATTTTTTTGTAATTTATATTATGCTTTATTCGAGTCTGTACTGTAATAGTAATGAAGGAAAATGTTTGTAATAATTACTACATATCATGCATGTAGAAGCAATAAGCTCAAAAGACCTTAGAAAAACTTTAGGTCCTTGCACTTACACGTAAGATTGTCCCCATTATCACATATAATATCAGGAGAATCCACTGAATTAAATCATGACTAAAAGGGCTAAATCACAAGGGTTTCGGGCGACCTAACTAGGCAAGTTAAATTGCCTCGGGTGACCGAATCATTGAAAGGTCAAATAGTTGACCAGACTTTGGGCGACAAAACCGAAAAGGGCACCACCATCCTCGGTCAACCAAATGCCCATTCTTACTTTTTCCACAAACTCGGCAGCTCGAACTCTCACGTTCAAAACTATCTTGGCTACTGAATGTTCAAGTTCGGTAAACTGAACTTGATACCGGGTAATTGAACCGCATCTTTTGGAAAATCGTCTTAGTTTAGTAGACCGTCTTTTTATTCAGGCACCCGAACCTTGAAAAGTCACTTTTCTAATTGTGTTTGTTCAGGCGACCAAACCACAGGTCAGGCGCCCGAAACCTTAGGGTTTTTTTAATTTTTACCATGGTTATTTTAAGTTAAACATGGTTAATTTTATTAAATGGTTTTAAAACAAATTTAATAATACCATACATATCCCTAACGGTTATAATTTTAACCTAGTCTATATATAGGGGCTCATTTGCTCTAATTAGTAGGTAATTAGCAAATTGATTAGTAAAAAACTCTCTGAAAATTTCCAAATCTCATTCTCTCATACAAAGTCCATACACTCATATAATCCCATTCCTTTGAGAAATCTAGCATTGTGAGTGTTTTATTCATTGTTCTATATTGCCAGAAACCCTCATTTGTGTATTGCTTGATTTTCGGATTGAGGGTTTAGCTTGATTTTTCCCCCAATTTTATATAGTAAATCTTTGGTTGGAAAAAAATCTTATAATTAAGTGGGTCTTTGGATTATTATTGCAAGACTCATTGGGCTTGGAAATATTCTAAATTTTTATTGGTTTGAATTTTTGAAACCCTAAACTGTGATTGAGATTTTATCTTTACATAGTTTCAAAGATAAGCTTAATTGATACACTCTTGTGCTTGATTTGAAATAATCATTATTCTGAGTCTTGATTTCACACATACACCATTGAACTTATTGTTCTTACATTATTGGTGTGTTCTGATTATTACTGGTGCAAATTTGCTTGATTAAGAAGCATTATATTTGTACGCATCTTGTATTGAAATACTGTTGTATTCCAAGCGTGACATAAGGGGGCGTTAATCTAGTTCGGAAGGATTGGTTGTGAAGGTTGAAGTCAGCCCTATGCTAATTGACCTTGTTATATTTAGGTGCCGCTCCACCTGTTAAGTGAGCTCAGAGTGTAATCTTGTGCCGGTGAGCCAAGGCGGGGACGTAGGCAGTTTACCGAACCTCAATAACATTTCTAGTGTTGTCTCTCTTTACTACTTTCCCTTGCATGTTTAATTAGATTACTTGTGTAGTTTAATTTTCGTCAAATATATATTGATTTATTTTATCAACACTAGATTGACCTTAGACTTGTGTAATACTACTTCTAGTGGTTTAACCTAGGGGATTAATTTTTTAAAATACCAATTCACCCCCCCTCTTGGGATTACAGTAAAGCTAATAGGGACCTAAGGTCAATCTAAGGTCTTCATTGAGCTGACATTCCCATCATGCATGAATGTGTTATTATAGACCAAAAACAAAAAAAAAGTGCATTACAATTTAAACATTAAATGTCTTCTTCTTCTTCGCTCTACTACCTTCTTGGAATACGCCAGATGATATGAGCTTTTAAGTTCTGTTATAACTTCCATTTCTTTTTTTCTTATGTGCCTGTCAAATATAAATCTGTTCACATGTTAAATGCACACATAAGATCCCTGTGTTTTGTTAGCATCAAAACAGGGATCGGACTCAAAAAGTCAACAATCCATATCTACCAAAAGAAAAGAGGGAGCGGGGGTAAGGAAAACCAAGCAGAGCAAAATACATGTATGTACACAAATATGGCTTTTAACAAAGAAAATCGGATCATACCCTCTTCCTAAAACATCGATTGGGAAAAGTGACAGCTCTGATAGTCTTTGTAGACAACATGATTATTACCAAGGATGATGTAGAAGAGATCTCTAGACTTCAAGAGAAATTGTTAACCGAAGTTGAAATGAAGAACCTAGGAGGACTCAAGTATTTTTCTGGGGATTGAAGTAGCTAGGTCAAGACAAGGCATATTTCTTTCCCAAAGAAAATATGTACTAGACTTGTTCTCAGAAGTAGGATTACTGAAGTGTAAGGCAGTTGATACTCCAATTGTTCAGAATCATAAAATTGGAGAATATTCAGATCAGGTGCTAGCGAGCAAAGAGAGGAACCAACGATTAGTCGAGAAGCTTATCTTTTTATCTCATACCCCCCCCCCCCAAGATATTGCTATTGTTGTAAGTGTATTGAGTCAGTTCATGCATTGTCCTAGTGAAGACTATATGGATGTAGTAATTTGGATCCATATTTTTCTTTTTTGTTTTCCTTCCTTCTTTTTTTTTAGAGTAATTGGAGGCTCTACAGAAAAATAAAGTCTTCATATATTTTATATTTCTAAAAAATACATAAACTTTTATATTTTATAAATAGACAAACTTTTTTTTTTATAGAGGTCTGTGTTTTCGACAAATTTCAATGGAGGTCTATTGTGACGCCCCGAACCCGCCAGGTGGGGCCCGAGTGCCACGTGTTCCATTTACCTGTATCTGGTACTCTAACATCAATTACGTAGTGGAAAATAATCTAACATCCTTTATAACATACCAAAGTTCTATATAAATATTTCCTAGAATAGTATTCTCCAACATCCAGTATTCAAATACATACATCTTAGAAAACTTAAACGCTACCCAAAAATATACATCAAAAGTCTAACCCTCTCTCTCTAAAAAATGCTATGCTAGCCCCGAGCTCACTGAGCTCGATCACACGGAGGTCCTGAAAAAGATGAAATTCATATCGGGTGAGACACATCTTAGTAAGATGGAATAAATTAAAAAGTACCAGTGTGTAGCTATCATGAGGTTTTGTGTACAAAATATAATCATCATTTACAAATTAATCCACAATTATGAAAGCATTCTTTATCCCTACTCACACATATGCAGCGTATTTTATTAATAAGAGTTTCCCAAGAATTGGGGTGATTACCTGCCCATACAAGTAGCACCCCTCAGCTCTAATACCTTATGCAACCGGGTATGGCTACAACTAATGCTCATTAGGGCACTTACCTTACTTAGTAAGCCCTGAAGTGGATAAATTCTCTTGTATTCACACACATTCACACAATTATTTATCAGCGAAGGTTCCTGAGAGTAGGGAAGATTACTCACCCATACAAGTAGCTTCCCTCTGCTCTAATATGTTATGCAGCCCAGTATAACTACCTCAGATACCTATCAGGGCACTCACCTTTCTCAGTAAGCTCTCAGGCAAAGAGTTTACCTCAACCTAAAAAAATATAATACTACAATATATAATATATTTATTCTTTATTTTGTATTTGTTATCTCCGTAATGCTCATCTCTTTTTTATCTCAGTTCCCATATTTCACATTATTTCACATCACATAAATTCATTTCACAATTCACATCTCTTGTCTTCACACACTCAGTATTCACAAATCATTCACATACGTTGTTCTCATGTTATATATTGGTTAAATTAACAATTATGCATTTAGAACTCACTATCAGATGGATCATCCTAGTCATGCTTCCCCCCATGACGGGATGTGCAGCCTGTAGGTTGGACTTAACCTTGGTCGGCCCACTAGTTAAATCAGTAACAACCTCTTTAGTATGTAAGTCAGATTGGCTATTCCCATACTGGTCTAGACTCTAGGGGGACTCTACCATTCTTAACCCAATTGACCAACCTGTCTCCACAGTCTCTCTAAGACGTGTGGGTGCAGTAACTCTGCAGAAATCACACGCAACATTACTGTGCCTACTATTGTCCATCGGAGTTCTGAAATCATACATTGCAATTTAACATTCACATTCTGCTAAGATTAAACAATTCACATGTAGTATAAACCCAATACATTTCATTATTTCCAACATGTCATATAAATATCACAACTTAACTCAGTATATTCATTTTACTCATGCCACACATTTTAAATAATACATGTAATTATATCATCAAAAATAATAAGACAACCCATGTTCATCCTCTATTTAACTGAAAATACAAATCATTACTTTAATCATTCCATTTTCGCAAATAATAACTAATTACACAACCCTAGGCTTAAAAATATTAGTTTAAACGATTAGCTTTCAATACTCGTAGGATAATCATATATATACACAAATAATTTCCATTTAAACCAGTGAAATTTACAAATTTACTAGCTTAATCTATTCCCTTTACCTGATTTCCTAAACTACACCAGCAAGGACCTCGAAACGATGCCTGTGGCGCTCACCCGAATCCTGATTCAAAAACCCTAGTTTATCAACTCAAACACTAGATCAACAATTATTAAACATCTTCAAGCCCATACACCCCTTCTAAATAATCATAAACTAGATAAACAACTTATTTCTATCCTTACCTCAACTTTAGGGTAACGCCTGAAAAGACCCCGTTCAAAAATCTACTCTGTTAGACTTGTAGAGAACTTCTCCTAGATCCTCGTAGCGGCTTCCGATCGTCGAATTAGGCGACAAACGGCGAGAAATTGTAGAGAAAAGGTGAGGAGCATCGTTTTTAGAGAGGGAAAGTGAGGAATTTAGGTTTCTTAATGAGTAAGAAATGAGAAATCCTTTTTATAAGTCGTTGACTCGACCAACCTCGTCGACGAAATGAAGTCCTCGTCGATGAGTTAAAGAAGAACGTTCATCGATGAACCCTAAACCTGAAATTTTTTGTTGTTCACGATCTCTTCGTCGATGACGCCTGAACTTCGTCAACGAACCACAGAAGGACCTTCGTTGACAAATCCTATTGTTTCTTTTTTTAAAAAAATATTTCCTTTCTTCATTCCTTTATTATTTCCGTAAATAAATTTTTCGGGTCTCTACATTCTCCCCTCATAAAATTTCTTCCTCGAAATTTTGCTACTCGTTTATTTTCACATTTCTACAATTTTTTAACTCACCATATCTCATACAATTCAGTATATATCACCATATGAATTTATACATTAACTACAATTAAATAAAACTTTCATTATCTTAAATATAAACCCGTACTTGCCCCCTTGGCAATATCTGCCTTGGTCGGGATCATCGTATACACACATGCTGGACCACCTCCCCCTCAAGGTACGTGCTGGTTTCCCCAGATCTAATTTGGTGCAAGTGCATTTGGTAGTAGTTTATAGCAATTCCTCGCAATGTGCCCTGGTTTACAGCACCTATAGTAGCTAAGACACCCAATTCAGCAGTCACCCCGATGCTTCCTGTTACATCTACGACATAGAGGGTAAGAGGAATCATCCTGATAACCAGGATAACCTCGATCTCTCGTCTCCTGCCTTGGGCCCAAAACATCCCTTTCTCTCTTCCATGATCACTGACTAGCCTCAGCTTAACAACAAGTAATTGTAGGCCTCTTTCTCTGCTTTGACAGTTTTGTACTGCCCTGCAAACTCTTCTCCAGTACTGAGGCCTTATCCACCAAGTCCAAAAAGTTTTGGACTTGGAACCCCACCACAAGTTCATAGATATTTCATTTCAGGCTTTTTTTTCAAACATTCTGGCCTTTCTCGCCTCATTCGGAATCATAAATGGTGCGGAGCAAGATAGCTCCACAAATTTTGCTACATACTCCCCAACAGTCATATTCCCCTGGGTCAGGTTGGTAAACTCCTCAACCTTTTCTTCTCTAGTGGACAAGGGAAAATACCTATGAAATAATAGCTCCTTAAATCGATCCCATGTTAGTGCCACCTTTACCAGTCTCTGTCCTTCTAACAACTTCAAAAAAAGCCACCAACGTTTTGCATCACCTGTCATCTTAAACGTGGCATAACAGACCTTCTGCACGTCCATGCAACCGAGTACTTCCATTATCTCCTCAATTTCTTGAACCCAGTTCTCTGCAGCCACTAAATCAGGTCCTCCCTCAAAATTCGGAGGGTTTAATCTCATGAACTCCTTGATGCTACAGCCCTGGTCTATAGATGAGCAGTTATGTTCTCTAGGATCCTTCCTCATTTCTGCCTTGACCTGACAGGCTATACCCCTCAACACCATGGAGGTAACAAAATACCCCTCACTAGAAGCCTTCGAATCATCTCTTCCTTCAACCTCTACATTCTTCCCTCTAGGTTCCATCCTAAAAAACAAGACCAAAAAGAGTTAAGAATTCCATTATCATAACCTAATCAACATAATCATTAAACTAAAATCTAATATACGCCAAAATTCTCAACTTAAGAACCAGTCCCACAGCCTAAAAACGAAAACATCTAAGGTCTGCCGTGGTTTTTCTGAAACCGTCGACTGCTTCGGAAAAATCACAGAAAGTCATCGACGTACTTTTGCCTCCAGGCTACAAGAAAAAATCTTATAACTCTCCACACGTAACCTACCCATTTCCTATCCTTATTGTCATCTATTCCTATACTATGGTATTTATCATCCCTAAGTCTGCAGAACCTAAAACCTAATTCGTTGATACCACCTTGTGACACCCCAAACCTTCCAAGTGGGGCTCGGGTGCCACGTGTTCCATTTACTTGTATCTAGTACTCTAACATCAATTACGCAACGGAAAATAATCTAACATCCTCTATAACATACAAGAATTCTATATACATATATCCCAGAATAGTATTCTCCAACATCCAATATTCAAATATATACATCTTAGAAAACTTAAACACAAACCAACAATATACACTAAAAGTTTATACCCTCTCTCTCTCAAAAATGCTACGCCAGCCCCGAGCTCACTGAGCTCGATCACGCAGAGGTCCTGAAGAAGATGAAATTCATATCGAGTGAGACACATCTTAGTAAGACAGAGTAGATTAACACCAGTGTGTGGCTATCATGGGGTTTTTTTGTACAAAATATAATCATTATTTACAAATTAATCCACAATTATGAAATCATTCTCCGTCCCTACTCATACACTTGTAGCGTATTTTTATTAACGACAATTTCTCAAGGATTATGGTGATTACTCGCTCATACAAGTGGCACCCCTCAGCTCTGATACCTTATGCAACTGGGTATAGCTACAACTATTACTCATCAGGGCACTTACCTTACTCAATAAGCCCTCAGGTGGATAGTTTGTATCGTATTTACACACATTCACAGAATTATTTATTAGTGAAGGTTCTAGAGAATAGGGAAGATTATGCACCCATATAAGTAGCTTCCCTTTACCCTAATACGTTATGTAGCCCAGTATGGCTACTCCTGATACCTATCAGGGCACTCACCTTTCTCAGCAGACCCTTGGGTGGAGAGTTTACCTTATCATAAATAAATATAATACTACAATATATAATACATTTATTCTTTACTTTGTATCAGTTATTTCTGTAATACTTATCTCTTTTCGATCTCAGTTCCCACATTTCACATTATTTCACATCACATAAATTCATTTCACAATTCACATCTCTTGTAGAAACTCGAAAAATATAATAATAAAAGAAACTGGGGAAAAAATGGATTTTTGGTTGGGAAAGGAGAAAATCGGCGACGGTTTTCTGGAGAGGACAGAAAATTGGTGACGATTTTATTTTTGGCTAAGGGAGGAGAAAACCGGTGATGGTTTTCTAGAGAGGATAGGAAACTGGTGATGGTTTTTGGAAATTACCGTAGGACGGTAATGGATAAATGGTAATTTCGAGCCGGTTAATAGAAAATCGGTGACGATTTTATAAGAGCCAGAAGGTTTTTGTAAATTATTGTAGGAAAGTAATGGATAAATGTTAATTTCGGGCCGGTTAATAGAAAACCAGTAACGGTTTTTTAAGAGCCAGACAAAACCGTCGACGGTTTTGGTTGGCAGCATTGAAGATATAAAGAACCAAGAGTCATTTGAAGAATTAAAAACAAAACTCTCTCTCTCTCTCTCTCTCTCTCTCTCTCTCTCTCTCTCTCTCTCTCTCTCTCTCTCTCTCTCTCCTCTCTTAAACCCTACGGTCCTCCACCCTTCCACCTTTGATTCTGGCCCCGTTAAGCTCCGTTTTGATGATCAGGAACCACCACAGGGTTCTTGGGAAGATTCTCTACAATGCAAGCGGAGCAGATTTTTAGTTTGGGGCTTCAGGGTACCATTCCAAAACTGAGGTAAGGGTGTTAAATATTAGTTTTTATGGTTTATTTGGGGTATATAGAACCTAAGAAATGCTAAATGATAAATATTCTGGGGATTGATCTGATTAATTTGGGAAAAAATATAATTTCAAGGATTTGAGTTTCGAACGCCGCAGGGGCGTAGATTTAGCGCTTTAGCAGGTTTCTCAGGAAACAAGTAAAGGAATAGATTAAGTCAAGTATTTTCATAAATTTATTTATGAATTACTATTGTTTTGGGAATACTGATGATTAATGTATTTTTGGGAGTACTAGTGTTGAACAGAGAAAATTTTATGTAATATCAGTATATTAGAAATGTTATTATTTTAAAGAATATGTAAGATTTTTCAGTAAGTTTTAGAAGTTCATAGACAATACAGAAATTAAAGAGATTCCAGTATATTATGATATGTTAGTTGGCGCAGATGTCGAGATATGATAGACGGTGTAGATGCTGTAATCAGTTTTATTATAATGATTTATTCAGAAATTATGAGATGATAGTTTTTATTTAGAAAATATGTAAAAGCCAGATTTATTACAGAAACAAGAAAAATTATTTACGTACAAAAATATATTATGTGAAATGTATTATCTAGTAATAGAACCCGGATGACTACGTATATTAAGAGCACAGTACCGTAGCAAGCTAATCAGATTGGTGTAGTAGGATACCCACTGAATGCCGACCTTAGAGATTGTCAGTGTAGTAGGTTGGGTGGACCAGATTAGGTATAGCTGAAAGTGCAACCACACTGTTTAGGAAGTGTGGGTCGGTGGTCAATTAGCCCGGAAGTGTAAGTGTTGTAGTAGGATACCCACTGTGTTATTGGCCCGCTAGAAGTTTGATGGTGTAGTAGGATGGGCAGACCAGGTTGGGTGGGCAATCGTGCATAATTATGTTATGTTTCACTTAACCTGGTAGGCTCGTCACTATTAAGTCCAGCCTATGGACCGCACAACTCAGATCATGAGTGGTGGACTCATGGTACTCAGATATACATCCAAGGTATGATTTCAGTAAAATACAGATTTAACATATGGTTTTAAAGAAATGAAAATTCATTATGATATAGTATGTTTAAAAGTAGAGATTTTCATATGACATCAACTTCAGCTTAAGATACGTATATATTACAGTTATATTATTTGCAGTATATGTTTATAGTATGATAATACTCACATTGCCACACACTGATATTAATCTATTTCCCTTACTGAGAGGTGTCTCACCCCAGCATTACAAATATTTCAGAAAATCCCGACAGACGAGTGGAGCAAGCTCCGTAATAGACAAGTTCGTAGGTACCACCCAGTTGTAGGGTACGTAGTTGGGTCAGACTCATGGTAACGCCTTGACCCTCTAAGTGGGCCTGGAGTGCTACTAATCCATTTATTTACCTACTAACCGACATTCCAATATCATTTATGCAGTGGAAAACATAAATATAATCTTCCAACAATATAATACCAGAGTTTTCTACTTCTATCTATATACCAAAATCAACTTTTCATTCACCTATATTCATATATTTACATATCTCCAACAATCAGTATTCACAAATATCCATCTCTTAAAAGACTTCAAAACATAAAGCATAAAACATAAAACATAAATTTTATACATAATATTCAACATTTGCAGACCTTTAACATAATTTCTAAAATCATTTTCTGAACCTAATAAATCACATGCAAGATATTTTACCCATGATAAAAACCTAAGAATCGGGGTGATTACCTGCCCATACAAGTAGCACCCCTCTGCTCTGATACTTTAGGCAAACCGAAGGTCACAACTGAAGCATACCAGGGCACTCACCTTACTCAGTAAGCCCTTAGGTGAAGAAGTAATCTCGTACTGACATAATTCATTCAAAGGTTTACGGGCAAAGGCTCCCGAGAATATGGAAATCTACTTGCTCATACAAGTAGTTTCCCTCTACTCTAGTATGTTATGCAACCTACTGCACACCTACTACTAATTAGGGCACTCGCCTTTCTCAGCAAGCCCTTAAGCGAAGAGTTTGCCCTGCCCAAACGTAACATGTTCTACAAGCATAAATAATGATACTACCATAATACATTATTTTGTCTGTCTTTATTCTGTAATTATCATCTGTTCATGTTCTCAACTTTGACATTTCATAACATTTTACTTTACGTGATTCTTTCCCATTTCACATCGTTCACATTTCACATTTCATTTCCATTTTATTCATTTTCATTTCATTCTCATTTTCATTTTATTTTATAATATACCCAACATCTTTCAGCTGTTTTTGTGTTAGTCCACATAAAAATGCGCTAGTCTGCTACCTAGCATCTTTCAGCTATTTTTGTTTCCATGGTTGCATTATCACTCACATACAACATATTTCATATATCTTTTTCATGCTCAGTTCATTTTCTGTATATCCTGCATTTCATATATATAACATAATTCCACACAGAATTCTATGTTACTCATGTCACACTATTTAGCAGTAAAATTCATATATATATATATATATATACATATATATTTCCTGTAAAATAAAACAACATACATTTAACATTTATACACTGAAAATATACCTTTCCTTTTTACTTAGTTATCCTGAAAATATCATTTACTTACATCAGTTCATTTTCACATATACGTATCTAAATAATCAGCCATAGGCTCTGAAAATGTAATTTATACGGTTGATATTTTAAACTCATACAAAAACATATACACATATATTCATAACATATTTCATTTTCCAATTAATTCATAAAAATCTGGTTTAATATATATTTTCCCTTACCTGATTTTTTGAATTAAGCCAACAAGGACCCTGAAAAGATACTTGCGGTGCTCACCCGAATCCTGAATCCTAAATCCTAATTCCATTAAATCAATCATAAATAAAATACTATTTTAACATTTCCTAAGCTCATAAATTTCAAATAAATAATTATATTCTCAAATATAATCAATTTACTTAATTTTCCAAATCTCACTCTTGCTTTGGAGTGGTGCATAGGAAACCCAAATTGAAAATTTACTTTAACCAAAATGACGACGGTCTAGATTAAGGACCCCGTGGTGGTGTCCGATTGACGATTTAGCTAAAGATTTAAGGAGAAATTAAGTAAATAGAAGAGATATACCTTTCCCCAAGAGTGGTACCTATGCAGCTCCCACGATAAATCCATTTTGGTAGAAATGTCGGTGGTGGAACTGCTAATCTAACGGTACCTTCCATTTTTCGATTGGCCAAATATTCGCCAAAAAATTTTAGAAAGAAAGAGAGTGACCGTGGAGGAGTGAGAGTTGGAAAGAGAGAAATGAGAGGCAGTACGTGAGGTGGAAGCTTCTGTTTGGCATTGAAATTGGAATTGCAATTTCAATCCAATTTGGTTTTCTTTGAATTGTTATCCTCCCACTAACTAATATAATATCATTTTATCCGCTTTAACTTTTATTTATATTATTATAAACTTAATTTCAAATGTCATTCATGCATTTAATGCGTTCCACTAATATAAATACACACATTACTTTATCATATATATATATATATATATATATATATGTGTGTGTGTATGTACTTATATATTCATCCTATTATTTATTTCATTAATTTAATTTAATAATAATTAATTATTAATTTTTTTTTCTAAGTCTTTACACTCATGATGGTTTTTAGGGTATATATGTGTATATGTAGGAACAGTGAAACTCTGGTATTACATATATGTAAAGTGTATTTTGGCTCTGCTGCTTAGGTAATATGTATGTATAAACAGGTAAATCTCCAGTGCCTATGGGACCAAGTTGACTTTGATAGTATGTCATGATATCATAGCTATTATGGTAATTTAAAAAAATAAAAAAATAGAGCTAAAATTTCGGTTCATCACATCTCTTATCTTCACATACTCAGTATTCACAAATCATTCACATACGTTGTTCTCATGTTATACAGTGGTTAAATTAAGAATTATGCATTTAGAACTGACTGTCAGATGGATAATCACTGTCATGCTTCCCCCTATGATGGGTTGTGCAGTTCGTAGGCTGAACTTAACCCTAGTCGGCTCACTAGAGTATCAATAACAACTTCTTTAGTTTGTAAGTCAGATTGGTTATTCTCATACTAGTCTAGACTCTAGGAGGACTCTACCCTTCTCGGCCCAATCAACCATCCCGTCTTCACACTCTCTCTATGATGTGTGGGTGCACTAACTCTTCAGAAATCGCACGCAACAGTACTGTGTCTACTATGGTCCACCGGAGTTCTTAAATCATATATTACAATTTAACATTCACATTCTACTATGATTAAACAATTCACATGTAGTATAAACCCAATACATTTCATTATTTCCAACATGTCATACATATATCACAACTCAATTCAATATATTCATTTTACTCATGCCACCATTTTAAATAATACACTTAATTATATCATCAAAAATAATAAGTCAACCAATGTTCATCCTCTATTTAAGTGAAAATACACATCATTTCTTTTATCATTCTATTTTTGCAAATAATAACTAATAACACAACCCTAAGTTTAAAAATCTCAGTTTAAACAGTTGGCTTTCTATACTCAAGGATAATCATATAAATACACAAATAATTTCCATTTAAACTGGTGAAATTTACAAATTTACTGGCTTAATCTATTCCCCTTAAGTAGGAACCCCAAAACAATGTCTGCAGTGCTCACCTGAATTCTGATTCAAAAATCCTAGTTTATCAATTCAAACACTAGATCAACAACTCTTAAACATCTTCAAGCCCATACACCCCCTTTAAATAATCATAAATTAGATAAACAACTCATTTCTACCCTTACCTCAACTTTAGGGTAACACTTGGAAGACCCCGTTCAAAAATTCACTCCGTTAGACTTGTAGAGAATTTCTCCTAGATCCTCGTAGTGGCTTCTGATCGACAAATCAGGCAATGAACGGTGAGAAATCGTAGAGAGAAGTGATGAGCATCGTTTTTAGAGAGAGAAAGTGAGGAATTTAGGTGTCATAATGAGTAAGAAATGAGAAATCCTTTTTATAAGTCGTTGATGACTCGACCAACCTCGTTGATGAAATGAAGTCCTTGTTGACGAGTTGAAGAAGAAGTTCATCAACGAAAGAAAGACTTCGTCGACGAACCCTAAACCTGAAATTTTTTGTCATTCGGGATCTCTTTATCGACGACGCCTAAACTTCATCGATGAACCGTAGAAGGACTTTCGTCGACAAAAATAGGGGATTCTTCGACAAAGCCTACAATTTCTTTTTTTCTTTTTTCTTTTTTTAAATTTCCCTTTCTTCATTCCTTTATTATTTCCATGAATAAATTTTCTAGATCTTTACATCTGTCATATTTTTCAAATTTTAGGAAAGGTGAGCCTCTTTCGTCTTAAATTTAAAATATTCATCTTTAATATTTAATTATCAATCTTAGTGCAATACAATTTTTTTAGTTTATAATACATCAGTTCAATTTGGATAATTGTGATTTTTGAATGAGTCAAATCAGTAATTAAAAAATAAAAAATCTCAAACTAGGGCTAAACTAAAAAAAGAATTATTAATTATTGTTTTCTTAAGAGAGAGTGGGGTGGTGGTTTGATTTTTTATGATGCTGCCTGAGAACTTTTTATCTTTCACCAAAATAAAAAAAATAAAAATATTAGATTAGTTTTTTTTTCTTCAATTTCGTTAAAAATGGTAAGCATTTAAACAATTTTAAATTTAGAGTTCAAACTATTTTTATTTGAGTCAAATTACAAACTTTTAAATAGGGTGGAAAAAGAAGAAAGAAGATAAGCATGACTCACATCTACTTTTTGTTGTTGACGGGTAACAAGTGTTTTTTTTTCTTTTTCAAATTTAATTAAAATTTTAATTCAAAAGTCTCAAACTTTAACTATTATATTGTTTTGTTAGAGACAACAAAAGTTTCGAAGTATTTTCTAGGGCACATATATAATTAAATTAATTATCTATAATTAATTGTTTAATGAAAAAAATAATGAGTTAAATTTTTGTATTAAAGGAATCATATTTGAATTTTGGAACACCAAGAGAAGATAGCTATCATTAGGATGTAACCTACAACTACTGCAGATTTCAATTGAACAAATATATATATATATATATATATATATATATATATATATTAATGAGATTTTATGTTAGAGGTCTCGAGGTCAAGCTTCAAATGAAAATTGATATAAAATGTAAGATATCTCTTGTAATTTAAGTTGAAATAAGAGCCTTCAACCTTAAAAAAAAGACAATAGACACTCACCTCCTTTGAAGTTTGATAAAAAGATAGAGATAATTCGTGGAATTTTAAAAATATCACAACTTTTCCTTACAAGTGAAAATTTAAATAAATATAGTAATATTTTATAATAAAAAATTAAATAATAATTATATTAATTATCATTTTATTTTTTCATACTCTCCATTGAAATTTTTATTTCATTCAATTCAATTCTCATCTCAATTCACTATGCAAATCAAATGTCACATGAATTATATGTAGAAATTTCAATCATTTTGAAGTATGTACAATTCATGAACTGTTAAATTGTTTATAATAAGACTAAGTTTGAACTCTTAATGTACTTTATTATTTCAATTTCTTTATTTTGATTTTAACTCCCCTAATTAACAGTCTCCTATTTTTTTTTTAAAAAATAAATGAGAAATCGAACCAACAAAAGCCAACTAGTCAAATGACACAAAAAGAGGGCCTTAGGGATTGTCCTTTTTTTTTTTTTTTTATTACATAGGAACTCCAGCCATCAACAAGTCTTTCGGACCCCCTGGTGCTGTATCAAACCAACCAATCAGTGTCCTCCCCCTAGGTCTCGCTGATCAGGTAAATTCCGGAATGCAAACACGGCTTCCATGCATCAGTTGGACGTTCGGCCAACCCGACCCCGGGACACATCTCCATTACAATCCACAGTCCCCGCTGGCTCAAATAGCGAACTCTCACCATCCACCGTCCCCGCTAGTTCGCAAAGTAAATTCTCACCATCCACGGGTACTGCTAGTTCCATGAGTGTATTTACCTGGAATTGAACCCCCGATGCTCCTTTTTACGTGCTGATGCCTTTCCACCGCTACGCATCTCATTAATTGAATGCCTAGTCGAGTTCTTTCTTTTGTCACTCCTCTCTAGAAACTCCAAGAATGTTTTCCTAACTCTCGGCTCCACTCTAATCTCTCTCTGAAAATCTTTATATGTACTGCATTTGTTCATATTCATGCTCACAATTGGGATAAATTGGAACCTTGTGTCATTTAGTGCATCTTTATTGATTACTTTCCTACTCAAAAAAGTTACAAATGTTAATAAAATATAGTGGAGAATGAATTTCCTCCTCTTTTTTTTTTTTTTTTCTTTTCTTTCTCCATTTCTTTCTCCATACAAAATCTTTGATTCAATCCGATGCTGAAAATTTTGGTTCCAAATTAGTTTTAAAGATTTATCTTCTCTCGTAGAGAGGAGTGTTTCTCAATCTTGAAATTTCTATTCCCGCCCAAATGTTGTTTTGATTTAAGTATCAAAGAAAGAACTTAGAACTATTAGGGGTTTCCTTTAATTATTGTTTGTTGCGAGACCATTTTTTGCATCATATTTATTTCTCCATGTATATACTTTGGTTTCAACACTTTTATTTTCTTTCCATGTAATTTTTAGATTGCTCAAACCAATTCAAACGAAAGTTAGCCTACCTTTGGTGTGGAAAATATTTATTGTGAGCAACATAATTACTTTAATCCAAAAATTTGCTACTTAGTAAAAAAAAAAAATGGTATCACCATAAAACAATTTGCATACAACTATGCAATTATTGTTTCAATACTTTGATGTCTGCCTATGATTTTTGAAATTGTATCAAAATGACCTAAATTGACTTCGAACTGTTCTAATTATTAGAAAGCAAGTGCAAAAGAAAATAAAAAAATAAATAAAGGCTTATGTCCAGCCAAAGTTGTGCAACTGGACAGTTTGAATAAGAAAAGTAAAAAACAAATATCTGAAAAGCATAAAGTGGGCGGACCACCTTTCATATTCATAATGCCGTGACTTCGGAGAGAAGTCTCCTCATATCATATCAATCCCAATAGCACTTGGGCTGGAGGATTTATTGCATTTAATGTCCTTTCATTGTCCTTTGGTGGTTGAGAAAATATGGCTCACTCAATAAATGGTCATGGGCTGGTGGTTCAAGTGTCATTTTAGCAAATCAATGTGTCATTACACAATAGAGATATTTAAAAGACTTTGTCAGATAAAAATTATGTTTACCACACGTGTATTTGTGAACTTGATTTTAAATTATATAGATTTTAATAAAAATTTATATAAAATTTCATATTTTTTAAATTTACATAACCCTAAATTCATGCTCTCGAATGCTATCTTAATAAAATAGTTTAAAAATGAAAGTCTATAATTTCCTCTACAAAATAAACAAAGACAATCGTTTTTGAAAGAGCGATTAATAACATGGTTCACTTATTCTGAAAATGGTACCGCAACATGCACTCGTAAAAAGATTTTGTCTATTTCGTTCGTTGAGTAGATTTGTAATTTTAAGTAGTACTATTTACTTGCTTCATCCATTGTCACGCTATGCTTGGGGAATAAGGAAGGAAAGAACGCACAAGAGAACAAATAGAAGGGTGTAGTAAAACCTTCATTTTCAAATTTTATTTGGGAAACGAAGGAAACTTGTGTAGTATTTTTTATTCTAGCTTTATCACATCAAAATAGCCCCGATAAACAAATAAAGTTCTAAAAGAGAAGAATTAGCAATTCCCCCTTTTCTGTAAATTGTCGAAGCAATAATTGTTCAAATTCTTGTAAATTTTAGTGGTTTGTAGTTCTAGATATTTGTTGATGATAATTTTATTTGAGTGACCGAAACATCCTTCTTTTTCTTACCCTTAAAACATACTTCACTATTTCTACTTGTATCCCCAAATATATTTTCAAAAGCAAAAATAATATAAAATCATTAAATACGAATTTCGGACTTACAACGTTTCACTTGTGGTCAATTGGGAGAAAACGAGTTTGAATTTCCATAGAAAAAATAAATGATATACAATTGAAGAAGAAGAAGTATATATTGAGCGAGAAAGGAAATATAAATAATTCTAAAAATATATAAATTAAAAATACAAAACTATAGGACCTTCTTATCTACAAAATTCAAGAATCATAGAGATAACCTTAGTACGGAGGTTACTGTTTTTTGCCAAATCGAATATATATATTATTTACTTTGACATTGTTTGGTGTATTTGCCTTTTCTGTTTTCCTTTGAAGAATTGATTACAAGTTGAAAAGAGCTCTATTTTAAAATTATTATCTTCAACTTTACCAAGGAACAAGTCAGGTTTGTGGTGGAGCCAATAGACATCATAACAAAACTCAAATAAAATTTCCATTCCCATGTTATAAAGATATCCATATTCACCTAATCTTTCGCGAATCCATTAATTATGATTTTCTTTTCATCAACATGAGACAACACAATGACTTTCGATTGACAAAATAATATCTTATTTTGATTGAATGCGAAAATCAAAGCAATTGATTGACTCAACAAAATAATATCTTATTTTCTTGTCTCGACAAAATACAATGGGGGTAAAATTGCGTTTTTTTTTTTTTTTTTAATGGTGGTAGTGTTTGATTCCTTTCACCGCACAACTAATTTCTAATGATGGTGGTGTTTGATGGCACTAAACTAATTTATTAGGTCGAAGAGTGTCTCTTAAGCACCTCCACCAAGTAATAGGACAAATTTTAATTAAATAGTCTAATACGATGTTTAGGAGCTTAAAAATCAAACTTTAAAATTAAATTTTTATGAACTGAATAAAATATGGCACAAAAGTATATTGAAATAGTATAAATTCATGAAAATCTAAATGAAAAACTAAAATGGAGATTGTTAAGTCTTTTTGCTTTTTCTACCTTTCTTACCTTGTATTTTTACCTTTTTCACTTTTTTTTTTTTTACCATTTTTTACTCTATCAACTGATTTGGGATGGTCTAAAACATTAAAGTATGGTTCGATAGAGATTTAGACCTCGTACACAGAAATTGAGATAAAATCTTTATCATTATGGGCATTTCTTCCTACCTTTTTTTTTTTTTCTTTTTCCAATTCTGACCACACCTGATGATTTGGAGTAGTCTAAAATGGTTATGCAATATATTGCAATCAATATCATTAACATTTTTAGTCTTGATGTGTAACGCTTCGAACCATTCATGTGGGGTCCGGAGTGTTATGAGACCAACACGCGTCTCTAATACCATTCATGTAGCAGAAAAAAAATAAAAAAAAAACCCCGAACATAATATACTAGAGTTCTATATTTACATATGCTGATCCATAATAATTACAGTCTCTTTCTTTAGATTACAAACCTGAACAAAATATATTAAACATAAAAACTAAAAACATAATCGTTATGTACCACTTACAAAACTATTCCGCCCTGGAGCTATCTAAGTTCGATCACCTGGATAACCTAAAAAGATTAAATTATCGATGGGGTGAGATACCTCTCAGTAAGGAAGAAATAATTTATAACAGTTGTGTGGCTAAGGTGTTTAAAATATAATTAAAATATTCATACAATGCATTCATAATCCAATAGTAGCCGAAATAACACGCTCATATACACACCATAGTCAATTCCTCTATCACCCAATCACAAATAATTATTAGAGTACTCGCCTTTCTCAACAAGCCTTCGGGTGGAATAATCTACTTACCTTAAATGCTTAATTAATTAAAGTCACACGCATCCAACCATATTCGTTTCACAGAACTCCACACATATACGCATATCACAATCAATCCACATAGAATAAACATATAGTCTTCAATCATACCCACACAGGGTCTACATTCACACAATATGTAATTGTCCACATAGGACTGTCAATTACAACATACATGTCCACATAGGATTGGTCCACACAAGACAAACCAATTACAACATACATGTCCATACAAGACTGGTCCACACAGGACAAACCAATCACACAACATACATGCCCACACATGACTGGTCCACAAATAACTAATCAATTACAACATACATGTCCACACAGAACTGATCCACACAGGACAAACCAATCACACAACATACATGTCCATATAGGATTGGTCCTGTAACGACCTGCTTAATTAACTGATTTTTTTTTTCCACTAATATTCTACATGCTCTGATACCATGCTGAGAATACCTAATCATAAACCTAAGCGACAAGAAGCGAAAATCATATAAACATAACCATACCATACAATACTAGAGCATTACATGTTTTCCAAAATATATACATACCTTCTGTTCCCCAAAATACCCTTAACTAGCTAGGGTATACAAAAATACTCTCAAAATGCACTCACTCTCCACTGGCAGGGCAGTATGGAAGTCCCTCTATCTACAAGCCTGGTCTGCTCACCTACCTGGATCACTTGAAAAATGTTTCAACACTAGGATGAGCCAACGTTCAGTAAGAAGAAATATGTTATTACTAGTGTGTGGCAAATGAGCTACTATATATCATGAAATCTGTTTTCATATAAACATGAATAACTGAATGCAAAAGTACAGTAGGGTCCCTATTTCTGTAAATCCGTACATAAGTAATAGTAACTGAAACTGTTCCCTGTGGCTATCTGTGTGTCATGACATGCCCCCTCATGATAAGGTTGTGCGGCTCGTAGGCTGGATTTATCCTGGCTGGTCAACCAGGAATAAATCACTGAACTCCATCAGTCGACCTGCCCACCTAAACCCATATCTGGATGGGGAACCTAACCTCTTCAAGGGCCTAGGTGGTTGACCTTACCACGTATTATCTGAATAGGTGGTTGCACTCATAAAGTAACATAATATCTGTAGCAATGGTACCGTGCTCTGTAGCTGCAAGTTTAACAAGGTCTGATATCATATAATATATATATATATATATATATATATCTATCTGATTTACCATGTTTCTAAAGTACTGAAATAACCATGATGTTGCATAAACTGTAACTGTAGTTCATACATAATACTGAGAACTGCATAATCATAATACTGAAGCTGCATAATCATAATACTAATATTCGTGTAATATGGTACTGAAATCCGTATAATCATGGTACTAAAATCCATAAAATCATAGTACTAAAACTCACATAATTGTGGTACTGAAATTCGTAAAATCATGAAACTAAATTCGTAAAACTTATATTTGTACCATATTCATATTCACAAGCCACACCATACTAAATATATAATTTTCATAATTAAATAAACTGTATAATGTTTCTAAAAATACCTAGCATAGCATATTTTCCTTACCTGACTACTGGAAAGCCCCTAGGGAATACAAGCCTAACACCCGCAGGGCCTCCTACACAACACCCTGAAACCAACATATGTTAAAACATAATATCAATATTTCTCCGCCTACATGATTTCCTATAACTGCCATAAGGCCAAAAAGGGACTAAAAGGCCTTACCCTATATTTGTGATGAAATCCGACTTCATTTCCCCAACGATCCGCTCTGGCAGATTTGTAGAAAACTACGCCAGGAGCGTCATGGAGGCTACAGATCTTCGATCCAGCGAGTAACGGGCCCGAAAAAGAAGAGAGAAGGGAGAGGAGACGTAGGGAGAAAGAGAGGATAGAGAGAGAGAGAGAGAGAGACGGTGAAAGTGAATAAATATCAAATTTTTGGCTATTTATAGGGTCAGATTCGTCGACGAGACACGTCACCTTGTCGACGAGTCTTTCATAAAATTCGTCGACGAAGCCCTGTATTCATTTATGAAATTCAAAACAGCCCGAACCGTCTCTCGGTATTTTCTCATCGACGAAATCCTGAATTCGTCGATGAAATTCCTTAACCACTCGTCGACGAAGCCCTGTATTCGTCGACGAGTTCTGGCAATTTTCTAAAATTAAAATTAGTCCCAAAATGCAATGTCGTCGATGAACGCGGACTCCTTCTGTTTCTGTGTCTATCTTCTCTCCCTCTTATTATTAAAATGCTATTATTCTTTGGGTCACTACAGGTCCACATAGGACTAATCAAACCACGCAGGTTACAAAAAAAAAAAAAAACTCCTTCATGGTAAATAGGTAAACAACCTCCTCACACCACTGTCAATGTTTACCTCCCAATATAAATGCTCATATAACAACCTCCTCATACCACTACCAATGTTATATGGCAGTTATACCAGGTACGATATAACGACCTCCTCATACCACTACCAACGCTATATCATAATTTACATGAACCACAACACAAGTCAACAACAACCAATCATTCAACACATCCACAGTTCTACCACAGTATACACAACATCAGTTTCTGCATTCAACCAGTATAATCAACCAAGCAGAATTCACAGTCAAACAATATTCGTAGTCTCAATGATTCATCATTCATCAATGCTCATAATCATTTAATTAATACAAGATTTTTTCCAATGTAATATATATATATATATATATATATATTTAAAAACAGTATTTTCAATACCGGTACGGTTCAGAAAAATTATACTTGAATATGTAGAAATTATACCCAAAATTAGTCGTATAAAATTATTTAAAAACTATTATAAAATATTTTCCCTTACCGGCTCCTCGAGATTCCTGCTCAAATCCAAACAAAATGAGACCCTGTATTCCAAAAATCACAACACCTCAAATCTAAAAAAAATACCCATATAATACTTCCTAAACTCCAAATAACAATATTTGTAAAGAAAGTTCCAAAATAACACACTTACCCTAGTTTTGGGATGTTTCACAAATTTCTAAAATCGAAAATCCGCTCCACCTATATTGCAAAGAATCTTCCCAAGAGTCTCGCGGTAGCTTCCGATCGTCGAACCGAGCTAAATCCAACCCGAAATTGAAGAGGGAAGGTAGAGGATCCATGGCTTAGAGAGAGAAAGTGAAGAAAATAAAATTTCCTCTACTGAAAACTGATTTCTCCCTATTTATAAGCAACTTGCCATGTGGCCTTGTCGACAAAATGTCAGGACTCATCGACAAGCTTGAGAACACCACTTGTGGACAAGACCGGGATCTCTTTGACGAAATTCAGGTATTCAAAACCCTCTCTCGGTAAACCCTTGTCGAAGAGACAAGCATACTCGATGACGAGGGTTTGAAGATTTCTCGTCGACGAGAAAATCCAGCCCGTCGACGAGCGCCTGCTTATTTCCTTTTCCAATTTCTTTTCCCTTTTTTTCTATTTCCCCTTTTCTTTATTATCCTTCTTATAATTTTAAACAGTTAAAATTTTCTGGGTCGTTATATGATGGACCTTAGCAAAGTATTTTGGGCTTTGTTAATTCACTTGGACTCTTAATCTAATTCACTTGCCAGGAGCCTAACTGTATACATTTTACTTTGATCTTTTTCGACTAATCCTAAATATACTAATTTGATTATATTAAGCTTCAGTTGACTTGTTCAGAAATTGATTAAACGAGCATTTTTGCTAATCCTAAAGACATTAATTTGATTATATTAAGCTTCAGTTGACTTGTTCAACCATTGATTAAATGAGTTTTTGATTTAGATGCTTTGAGTTTAATTCAATATACTCTTTGTTAATGATATTATCTTGATTGATGAAACTAGGGATAAGTAGTATTTAAGTTAGAATTATGATGGGAAACTTCAAAATTTAAAGATTTAGGATAAATAAAAAATAAGACAAAATCAATATAATATAATTTTAGTTATGGTTGGAGGAATGTTGGAGAAAAGTTTAAACTTGATGGTCAAGAAAGCAATAGACAATTAGATTTTTAATGTCTTGGATTCATTATGCAAATTGAAGGAGAAATAGAAAACAATGTTATATATAGAATTAAAATAAGTTGGGTAAAATGGAGAAGTGTTTTGGATGTATTGTGTGAATATAAAATTCCATTAAAATTAAAAAGAAAGTTTTATAGGGCAGTCATAACATGAGCTAAGTTGAATAAATCAAAATGTTAAGAAACTAAGGGATTGTTTTTTTGTGCTTAATGTTCTCTAAATAGAGTTTGGGCTCTTAATGGTCCAAAATTCAGTGAACTAGTGAAGTTTGATTAGCCTATGAAATAGCTTTGGATTGCATTAATTTAAGAGAATCATTAATCTCTTTGGTGTTGATTCGGTAAGAGCACAAATTAAAAGTTTTTTTTGATTTTGTTTTACACCTAGAAAGTAACGCAAATTACACAACCTTAACTCTTCTCTCACAATCATCCAAACGACTCATGCCCTATCTCTCCAAGCTCTCACCTCTTTGATCTCACTATTGCTAAATGAGCACCTTTAGTGTTATCTTCTTTTTTCAACATTCTCCTTACTCATCCGACATTGGTATGTTCTTTCCCTTCTTCTCCTTTTCCTTCTCCTTCTTATTCTTCCTTTTCATTGATGTTCTAATTTATTTTTATTTATTTATTTTGCTAGTTATGCTTTGATTTTATCTATTGCTACACAAGATCATAAAATATGATTTGGCAAGGCCCCATTTTGCTTAAATTATCTCTAATTAGTGTGACTTTCAATTTTGGAAAGACTCAAATATTCTTTCGCATACTAAAACGAACTCTTCTCTCTAGTGAATCTAAGCCCACAATAGAAAGAGACTAAGAATGCAATATATTTTTAGTCCTCCCACTTCCTTTGTGAAAATTTACAAAGAATATTCTTTATATATATATAAAGGATCAAAATGTTATATCTATTGATAGAAATTATAAAATTGAGATTTTTGTAAAAGAAAGGTTAAAAAAAATGGAGAAGAAGCAAGTATTTAGTTGAAGTATTAATTAGAAAAAATAATTTCTTATTATGTTTCACAATAAATAATATTTTATCTTTTAAAGTATTTACATTAAAAAATATTTTTAATTAATGTTTTTATGTTTTATATTTGAGATACATTAGTGTGTGTGTATATATATATATATATATATATATATATATATATCTATGTGTGTGTGTGTGTGTGTGTTTTTTAAAAATAAAAATGATCTAAAAAATATATTTATTAATTTTAACAAACAAGTTTTCTCTTGATAGTTTAAAGGATTAAAATAGGAAAAATACATATATTTGAAGGTTAATTATCAAACAACTAAAATAATTCAACATTCATATTCTAAAATTGATTCCAATTATATTTTAAACCTAGTTTACAAATTCAGAATTCCATACACCATTACATGCTAATTGCTAAATTTTATCAAATACCCCTAAGAAATAATATATCCAAAAGTTAAAGTTGTCGAAATAAGAATGTTAAGGTGAACAGGTGATGTAATGTTAAAGGAATAATTAAGGAATAAACATATTTGTGGTATGCTAAGCATTGCATTTGTAGTAAATAAGATAAGGGAGGGATAGTCACATGGTTTGGACCTGTACAATGTAGGCTAAGTAGTACTCTGGGGAGGAAAATTGAGCTTAGTTAGTGTTATTGGCCATAGAATGGGTAAAGGTAGCCCAAAACTAACACTTGTAATGAGATAGTAAAGAAGAATTTAATAATTTTTAAATTGTTGAAGGATATTATGAAAGATCGTATTAGTTGGTGGAGAAGGATTCACGAATCAGACCCCCACCTAGTAGGACCTAAGGTTTGATTTGTTGCTTCTTGTTGTTAGTTTTTGAAATTAGGCTTAGTTGAACTTAATTAATATAGATTGCTGCTTAGTTGAAGTGTGGATATATATTTTGAATATTTTTTTTTGATTACATAAGAATTCCAACCACTAACAAGCCCTTCGGAGTGCAACACCAAACTTACAGATCAGTGTCCTCCCCTTAGGTCTCGCTGATTAGGTAAAGTCCGGAATGTGGACATGGTTTCCGTGCATCAGTTGGACGTTCGGCTAACCCGACACCCGGGACACATCTCCATTACCATCCACAGTCCCTGCTGGCTCACAGAGAATTCTCACAATCCACGGTTCCCACTGGCTCATAAAGCAAACTCTCACCATCCACGGTCCTCGCTGGCTCACAAAGTACTAATAATTAAATTGTAGAAGTATTGAAAGTCCTTTGCACTATTTGATTATATTCAAATAAGTACTAATTAAAAGCATTCATAAAATAAAATAAAATAAATAGTGCTTGAATACTTACTTTTATATAAGTATTTTGTTAATATATGTTATTATCGTGTGAATGATATTATTATGTTTCAACATGCAACTAACAAATTATAATGCAATACAAATTAATATATAACTATTAAATTATGCTAATATATTAAATTAATATTTATAATTAATTTTTAAATATTTTATAAATAAAAATTAATAAATATTTATGTTGATTGACATTTTAATTGAATTTTTTAATATTAAATAATTAGCAAAGTAATAGATATTTTTAAATACCATTTTAAATATTTTATAATCATTAAATTATTTTTAAATTTTTTATATCTTAATTAATATCTATAGTCATCATTTCTAATATTTTTGAAATAAAAAATGTAGTTGATATTTATGTTAGTTAACATTTTAATAAAAAATATCAAATATTTTTTAATTAAAATTTAATTTACTTTTTGATTAAAATTTTATCATTAGTATTTATAATTAACATTTTAAATTTATAATTAATAAATTAGTTCATATTTATGTTCATCGGCATTTTTAATTGAATTTTTAATATTTTCTAATTAAAAATTAATTTAAAATTTTAATTTAAAAATTAATTTAAAGTTATAATTTAAAAATTAAATTACTGTATATTAAAAAAATAATTAAATTTAGGATAATTTAATATTTTTAATCGACATCTTAAATATTTTCGACTAAGTAAAATAATATATGAATATTATTCTAATGAACAACAATTCTATTATTAAGCTATGTCTCTAATATTATTACTTTAATAATATTTTTATAATGTTTTATTAAATTTTAATTAAAAATTGATCATAGTATAAGTTATTTAAATTTGCAAGCTTATTACATATATGAACGGTAGTGAATTATGAATAAGTAGTGATCAGAAGTAAGTTCTGATTATTTTTTAAAAGTTATTTATCTTTACTTCAAAAAAGTAGTTTTAAAAAGTATTTTGCAATAAGTACTTACTCTAGTGTAATTCAAGCAATACTTTTTGAAATAAATATACTAAACTCTTTGGAGTCTATCCTCATAAAGGCAAATTAAAGAAAATAATAGAGAATGCATCGAGAAAGCATGTAAAAGCACAAGGCAATGTAGAGGTCTTTATTGATAATTCAAAGCATTGATTACAAGCACGAAAATGTTGAAACATGAGACAACACAACGACTTTCCATTGACAAAATAATAAAATCGAAGCAATTGATTCACTCACGATCAACAATAAAACTTTAAAGAGTTCTTATTTTATTTCATTATTATTTTAAAATTTGAAAAATTCGATTAACACCCATTGACTGTGTATCCACCGTCTACGCAAATAATTTGTCCAGTGATGTACGAAGCAGCTGGAAAACATAAAAATGCTACCAGTGATGAAACCTCATTAGCTTCCCCAATACGCTTGATGGGAGTTCTCGAGATCAATCTTTCCATTTTTTCCTGTGCAAGAGGATCTTGCTGTGGAGAGTAAACAAATTTAAATATGAGTTTTTCTTGTCCCGACAAAAGACAATGGTCGTGCAATTGCAGTGTCTGACTCCTTTCACCGCGCAACTAATTTATAATGATGGTGGTGTTTGATTTCTTTTAGCACAAAACTAATTTATTAGCTTGCAGACCTCCACCAAGCAATATTTAGAAGTTTAGAAATCAAATTTTAAATTTAAATTTTTATGAACTGCTCGAAAGTATATAAAATTTGTATAAATTCATAAAAATCTAAATGAAAAAACTAAAATTCACCTCCTACTAAACACATCCTAAGTTTAGTCAACCTATTGCAACTAATATACAATTAAAAATTAGGACAAGGTAGTAGGCTTTAATAGAGTCCATGAGAAAGCAAATTTAAACTTAAACGAAGTATTTGGGAGCATAGATTAGAAATTTTTGGATTGAATGTGTTAATTTAAATAAAAATTTTATTAATTTTTTCCTAAATTTCAAACAAATATTTGGATTGGCGCTATAATCCCACTGAGTCAACATGAAAATGATTAAGGCAGAGGGAACAGGGCATTACAGAAAATGAATCCAGGAGTGAGGTTTTGATGAACCATGGAGCCACCGCATTTACTCGAATGTTGTCTTTTGCCCACTCGCATGTCAAATTCTTCGTCAATTGATTCATGGCTCCTTCAAAAATCATTCAGCAAAAAATAAATATAAAAACATGATTATAGGGTGAATAACAAACATGTAATTAATTTTGAAAAATTTAAACTTACCTTTCGAAGCTGCATAGACGGAGGAAAGAGGTATACCAATCACTCCAGCCACAGAGGATATAAATACAATGCTACCATTTCCCGATGCCTTCAAAAGAGGGTGTGTCAACTGGCAGATATGGTATGCTGAATCCAAATTAGTCCCCATTATGGTTCTGTAATCTTCATCGGTATAATCTATGGCTTCCTTGGGTATGGTTGTGCCTGCGTTGTTCACCTAAAACGAAAAAAAACACAGAATCAATAATCAAAATCAATGATCTTCTTGCAATTCAAACACCAATCACTTTAGTGTTCTTCTTTTCTTTTCTTTCTGTCCAAACGAAGCAGAGCATACGAGGATGTTGAGCTTCCCCTGGAAAACAGAGGAGACGGCGTCCATGAGCTTTTCTCTCTGGGGCGGAGAGGTGAGGTCGCAGACTGACCCTGTCACGCTATAGCCCTTCGTCTTCCATTCTTCCAAGCTTCGATTGAGCTCTGTTTGGTTACGGGAACAAGTATGGACAGCTGCCCCAAAGCTAGCCATTTCTTCCAGAATTGCACGCCTGTTGCAGAAATCCAGTCCAATTTATGATGATGATCAAAACCCAGAAAAGAAAAGAAAAGGAAAAAATTGAAACAGGGGAGGTTGAGTTGAGCCACGAACCCTATGCCACGGGTTCCGCCAGTGACAAGAGCGGTCATCCCCTGCAGGGACCACCTCTTTTCTCTGTAGCTCATCTCTGCTTCTGCCATTGTTTGATCTTACTCCGCCCAAATACACTGCCACCGCTCAAATATATATAGAAACAGAGTGAAGTCAGCTGCTCTGTTTTGGTCTGCCATATCCCTTAATTCAGAAAAATGCTTGCGTGAAGGTGACATGGGAATGACACAGTTGATAATATTTTAATTTAGGCGTGAGCAGTTATATTAGAGAAATTATAGTCGTTTTTAGAGAGAGAAAGTGAGGAATTTGGTGTCATAATGAGTAAGAAATGGAAATCCTTTTTATAAGTCGTTGATGACTCGGCCAACCTCGTCGATGAAATGAAGTCCTGGTCGAAGAGTTGAAAAAGAAGTTTATTGACGAAAGAAGGACTTCGTCGATGAACTGTAAACCTGAAATTTTTTGTCATTCGGGATCTCTTAATCGACAACGTCTGAACTTTATCGATGAACCACAGAAGGAATTTCGTCAACAAAAATAGGGGATTAATCGACAAAGCCTACAGTTTCTTTTTTTTAAAAAAAATTTCCCTCTCTTCATTCCTTTATTATTTCCATAAATAAATTTTTTGAATCTTTACATCTGTTATATTTTTCAAATTTCAAGAAAGATGAGTGTCTTTTGTCTTAAATTTAAAATATTCAACTTTAATATTTAATTATCAATCTTAGTGCAATAAATTTTTTTTGTTTAAATTATTAAATTATTATTTAATTTCATATTTATAATACATCAGTTCAATTTGGATAATTGTGATTTTTGAATGAGCTAAATCAATAATTAAAAAATAAAAAATTTCAAACTAGAGCTAAACTGAAAAAAGAATTATTAATTATTGTTTTCTTAAGAGAGAGAGAGAGAGAGAGAGTGGGGCGGTGTGTGATTTTTTATGATGCTGCCTGAGAAATTTACATCTTTCACCAAAATAAAAATATTAGATTAGTTTTTTTTCTTCAATTTCGTTAAAAATGGTAAGCATTTAAACAAATTTAAATTTAGAGTTCAAATTACAAACTTTTAAGATAGGGTGGAAAAAGAAGAAAGAAGATAAGCATGACTCACATCTTCTTAATTTTATTTGAATTTTGGAACACTAAGAGAAGATAGGCTATCATTAGCATGTAACCTATATTTACTGCAGATTTCAATTGAACAAATATATATATATATTTTAATTAACGAGATTTTATGTTAGAGGTCTCGGGTTCAAGCTTCAGATGAAAATTGATATAAAATGTAAGATATCTCTTGTAATTTGAGTTGAAATAAGAGCCTTCAACCTTAAAAAAAAGAAAAAAAAAGACAAAAGACACTCACCTTCCTTGAAGTTCGATAAAAAGATAGAGACAATTCCTGGAATTTTAAAAATATCACAACTTTTCCTTACAAATGAAAATTTGTTTTTTTGTTTTAAACAAATCTCAGGGGAAATTTTTAAAATTCCTAAAACCTCAAGGGATGATTTTGAAATTCTTAAAACCTCATAAGAGATCTTTAGAATTTTTAAAACCTTAGGAGGGAGGTTATTATTTTTTGCCAAATCTGGGGGGTGTTTAGTTTCACTTTTGTATTTAGCTCTATTTTAAAGTTGTTATCTTCAACTTTACTAAGGAACAAGTCACCTTTGTGGTGGAGCCAATAGACATCATAACAAAACTCAAATAAAACTTCCTTTCCCATGTTATAAAGATATCCATATTCACCTAATCTTTCACGAGTCCATTAATTATGATTTTCTTTTCATCAACATGAGACAACACAATGACTTTCGATTGACAAAATAATATCTTATTTTGATTGAATGCGAAAATCAAAGCAATTGATTGACTCAACAAAATAATATCTTATTTTCTTGTCCCGACAAAATACAATGGGGGTAAAATTGCGTTTTTTTTTTTTTTTTTTTTAATGGTGGTAGTGTTTGATTCCTTTCACCGCACAACTAATTTCTAATGATGGTGGTGTTTGATTTCTTTTGGCACTAAACTAATTTATTAGGTCGAAGAGTGTCTCTTAAGTCTGACCTCCACCAAGTAATAGGACAAATTTTAATTAAATAGTCTAATACAATGTTTAGGAGCTTAAAAATCAAACTTTAAAATTAAATTTTTATGAACTGAATAAAATATGGCACAAAAGTATATTGAAATAGTATAAATTCATGAAAAACTAAAATGGAGATTGTTAAGTCTTTTTGCTTTTTCTACCTTTCTTACCTTGTATTTTTTCCTTTTCACTTCTTTTTTTTTTTTATCATTTTTTACTCTATCGGCTGATTCGGGATGTTCCAAAACATTAAAGTGTGGTTCGATAGAGATTTAGACCTCATACACAGAAATCGAGATAAAATCTTTATCATTATGGGCATTTCTTCCTACCCCCATTTTTTTTTTCTTTTTCCAATTTTGACCACTCCTGATGATTGGAGTAGTTTAAAATGGTTATGCAATATATTGCAATCAATATCATTAACATTTGTAGTCTCGATGTGTAACGCTCCGGACCTGTCATGTGGGGCCCGGAGTGTTATGAGACCAATACGCGTCTCTGATACCATTCACGTAGTGGAAAAAAAATAAAAATAATTTCAAACATAATATACTAGAGTTCTTTATTTACATATGCTGATCCATAATAATTATAGCCTCTTTCTTTATATTACAAACCTGAACAAAATATATTAAACATAAAAACTAAAAACATAATCGTTCTGTACCACTTACAAAACTATCCCGCCTTGGAGCTATCTAAGTTCGATCACCTGGATAACCTGAAAAGATTAAATTATCGATGAGGTGAGATACCTCTCAGAAAGGAAGAAATAATTTATAACAATTGTGTGGCCGAAGTGTTTAATATATAATTAAAATATCCATACAACGCATTCATAATCCAATAGTAGCCGAAATAACATGCTCATATACACACCATAGTCAATTCCTCTATCACCCAATCACATGCCCACATTCATAAATATTTTACTGATAATTTCTGAGAATAGGGAAGTCTACACATCCATACAAGTAGATTCCCTCTACTTTAATGCTAACATCAGGGCACTCACCTTTCTTTGTAAGCCCTCGGATTATGTATTCAAGTAAAGTCACCGAGAATAGGGAAGGTGAAATGCCCCAAACCCTTAAACCCGGGCTCGGCGCGTTATACCTGATCATCCATAATTAACATAACATACGCAGCGGAAAATATAATCATAATCTCCATATAACATAATACCAGAGTTTACTAATTCTAACTATAATCCATAATAAATTATCAATCACCTGCATTTCCATAATTACATATATCTCCAAAACAATTCAGTATTTTCACAATCATTCCTTACTCAATAGCCTTAAAACATAAAGGCATAAAACTTAAATATTTACATTCCCCAAAATTAACATAGAAATATACCATTTTCTTTTTCTATTTCCCAATAATGCTATAAAAACCTCGAGCTGTCAAAGCTCGATCTCGAGGAAATCCTGAAAAAAAGATAAATTCATATTCGGGTGAGACACATCTCAGTACGGGAAGAAACCATATATTAAAATAGTATATGGCCAACATGAGTTTATATATATCATAATATTTAACATTTGAAAATTCTTAACATAATTTCTGAAATCATTCCCTGATCCTAATCAAACACATGCAAATGTTTAACTCACGAGATTACCTGAGGATAGGGGTGATTACCCGCCCATACAAGTAGCACCCATCTGCCTTGATACATTTAGCAACCCGAAGGTCACAATTTAAGCATACCAGGGCACTCACCTTACTCGGTAAGCCCTCAAGTGATAAATTAATCTTGTACTCACGCATTCAACAATAGTTTATCGGCAAAGGCCCTAAGGATAGGGAATTCTACCCGCCCATACAAGTAGGTTCCCTCTGCCCTAGTACGTTATGTGGCTACTGCCACATCTGTAGCTATTAGTGCACTCGCCTTACTCAGCAAGCCCTCTGGTGAAAGGTACGCCTCGCCCAATCGTAACATGTTCTATGTACACACATACTTCTATTATCATAATACATCATTCTTTTCTATCATTATACATTCATGCACATTCATTCCTGTTCATAACTTAACTTTGCATTTCGTTTCATTTTAAGTGACTCTTTCCCATTTACATCATTTACCTTTGTCATTTCATTTTATTGTCATTTCATCGTCATTTCATTGCATAACATTTCATTTCATTACTTCGTACTACAACTGGTCTTTAGCCATCATCAGTTAGTCTACGTAGAAACGTGCTAGATCTGCTAACACAGCTCCTTTTAGCTGTCATCAGTTAGTCTACATAGAAGTGTGCTAGATCTGCTAACATGACTGTCTTTCAGCTTTCTTACATTTACATGGTTGCATTTAACATACATAGACAACATTGTTCATATCATATTTTATTCTCACTGTTTTACTTAACCTGCATCTCATACATTTAACATATATTTGCACAAATTCTCATGCCACACAATTTAACAGTAAAATTCATACATTACTTGTAAAATAAGTCAACCAACATTTAATGTTTATATACTAAAAATACCTTTCATGTCTTACATAAATATTCTGAAAATATTTTACCACTTTCATCAGTTCATTTTCGCATATACATATCTAATAAACAATCCTAAACTCGAAAAAATATAATTTAAACAGTTGGCATTTTACTCATATCAAAACATATACACGTACATATAACACAATTTATTTTTCCATTAAATTCATAAAAATTTTGATTTAATATACATTTTTCCCCTTACCTAATTTCTTGAACTATGCCAACAGGGACTCCGAAAAATACATGTGGTGCTCACCCGGACCTTGAAATTAAATTCCTAATTCCAATAAATTATTCCTGAATAAAATATTATTTAATACTTCCTAGACCCTTAAATACCCAATAAATAATTATCTCCTTAAATTTAGCCAAATTCTCAAATCTCACTCTGGCTTTGGAGTAGGGTCTATAAAACCCCAATTGAAAAATTACCTACGTCAAAATGACGATGATGACGACTAGGACCCCGTGGTGGTGTTCGTTCGTCGATTTAACCACGTATTAACGGCAAAATTGAGAAAATGGGGAAAAATTACCTTTCCCCAAGAGCAGTGCCTAAGCTTTTCTCATGAAAAATCTGCTCCAGTAGAAATATCGGCAGCGGAACCAGGATTCCAATGGCACCTTCTGTTTCCCGATCCGTCGCAAACTCGCTGAGTAATTGAGAGAAGGAAAGAGACGGAGACTGATGCAGGAAAGAATAAAAAAAAATTCAGGGGGGAGGGGGCGCATGCTGATTTTCTTCTTCTTCTTTCTTCTTTTATCTTCTGTCAGCTACTTTATATATATATATATATATATATATATATATATATATATATATATATATTTCTCTTATTTCAATTAGTTTTTTTTTAAATCCAATGTAAAAATATTTAATTTAATAACTAATTATTTAATTATTTAATTTATCTTAATTTAATTTAATTTCTTTAATTTTAATTTTTTTTCTTTTCCCACGTCATTCCTTTTATTTATTTATCTGTTATTTATTTATTTATTTATTTTTAAAATTATTTTAATCTTTCAAATTTTCAAGTCTTTACAGAAGGTCACCCGCCCATACAAGTGGCTTCCCTCTATTCTGGTATCCACAAATAATTATTAGAGTACTCGCCTTTTTCAGCAAGCCTTTGGGTGGAATAATCTACTTACCTTAAATGCTTAATTAATTAAAGTCACACGCATCCAACCATATTCGTTTCATAGAACTTCACACATATACGCATATCACAATCAATCCACATAGAATAAACATACAGTCTT
This sequence comes from Malania oleifera, assembly GCF_029873635.1. Lineage (NCBI taxonomy): Eukaryota > Viridiplantae > Streptophyta > Magnoliopsida > Santalales > Ximeniaceae > Malania > Malania oleifera. The sequence goes on along the minus strand of NC_080423.1, from coordinate 84,978,159 downwards.
CAATCATACCCACACAGGGTCTACATTCACACAATATATAATCGTCCACATAGGACTGTCAATTACAACATACATGTCCACACAGGAATGGTCCACACAGGACAAACCAATCACACAGCATACATGCTCACACATGACTGATCCACAAATGACTAATCAATTACAACATACATGTCCACACAGGACTGATCCACACAGGACAAACCAATCACACAGCATACATGTCCACACAGGACTGGTCCACACAAGACTAATCAAACCACGTAGGTTACAAAACAAACACTCCCTTCATGGTAAATAAGTAAACAACCTCCTCACACCACTGCCAATGTTTACCTCCCAATACAAAAGCTCATATAACGACCTCCTCATACCACTGCCAACATTATATGACGGTTATACCAGGTACGATATAACGACCTCCTCATATCACTGCCAACACTATATCATAATTTACATGAACTACAGCACAAGTCAACAACAACCAATCATTCAACGCATCCACAGTTCTACCACAGTATACATAACATCAGTTTCTACATTCAACCAGTATAATCAACCAGGCAGAAGTCACAGTCAAATAATATTCGTAGTCTCAATGATTCATCATTCATCATTCATCAATGGTCACAATCATTTAATTAATAATAATGGTTTCAACCACACGATTTTTCCCAATAATATATATATATTTTTTAAAACAGTATTTTCAATACCAGTACGGTTTAGAAAAATTATACTTGAATATGTAGAAATTATACCCAAAATTAGTCGTTTAAAATTATTAAAAAACTATTATAAAATATTTCCCCTTACCGGCTCCTCGAAATTCCTGCTCAAATCCAAACAAAACGAGACCCTGTATTCCAAAAATCTCAACTTCCTCAAATCTAAAAAAAAAAAATACCCATATAATACTTCCTAAACTCCAACTAACACTATTTGTTAAGAAAGTTCCAAAATAACACACTTACCCTAGTTTTGGGATGTTTCACAAACTTCTCAAATTGAAAATCCGCTCCACCTATATTACAAAGAATCTTCCCAAGAGTCTCCTGGTAGCTTTCGATCGTCGAACCGAACTAAATCTGGCCCGAAATCAAAGAGGGAAGGCAGAGGATCCATGGCTTAGAGAGAGAAAGTGAAGAAAATAAAATTTCCTCTACTGAAAACTAATTTCTCCCTATTTATAAGCAACTTGCCACGTGGCCTTGTCGACGAGATGTTAGGGCTCATCGATGAGCTTGAGAACACCACTTGTGGACAAGACCGGGATCTCGTCGATGAAATTCAGGTATTCAAAACCCTCTCTTGGTAAACCCTTGTCGAAGAGACAAGCATACTCAATGACGAGGGTTTGAAGATTTCTCGTCGATGAGAAAATCCAGCCCGTCGATGAGCGCTTGCTTATTTCCTTTTCCAATTTATTTTCCCTTTTTTCCTATTTCCCCTTTTCTTTATTATCCTTCTTATAATTTTAAACAGTTAAAATTTTCTGGGTCGTTATACGATGTGTCACAACCTGCTCATTTTTCCACTTTTTTTTTTTATAATGATAATATTAATAGCACATTCCCATATTCCAGTTCAGCAGGTCACAATCCACCTGGACCCGTGGAATCCACCTGGACCCGTGGGTACCAGGGATATATCAGAACATATAGCAGAAGCCCTAGCAGCAGAAAACATTCAATAATGTACATCTCAATACCATATATTACAATATACCAGAGTTGCTATAGTCCACAATATTTCCATATATACATCCCAAAATAAATCTAGGAACATTTCCTACCAAATCTAACTATCCCTACAAAAGAAACTTACCCTTCAAAAAGGGCAGATATCAGTACAAGGTCAGTGGGGCTTTTCCCGCTCTCCTATCAGGGGCTCCTAAAAAGTTTATAAGATTAAGGGGTGAGACACCTCTCAGTAAGGGAAATAAACTAATACTAGTGTGTTGCAACATGAGTATTCTGTGTTGTACATATTCCATACATAACATATTCAGTACTGTTTCGTCAAATCTGGAAAACATATATATATATCAACACATGGCAGAACATACTGTATTTTCATAAACATATCTCATCTCATACAATAATAATAACATAAAAACAATCCTGGTAGGTTAGCTGGTTGTTGTCATGTATTACCCCCACATGATTGGGTTGTGTGGCCCGAAGGCGGGACCTGACAATGGTTGGCCGACCACTGCCAAGTCAAACAATAGTATGTAGGTCCAATGGGTCTGCCAGACTTGGTTCGTACACCAGGGGTGATCACAACACACTTCTTCAATAACCACATCAACCATTCAATCTCACACCACTCTATACAGTAACGTTAACACAAATATCATGATTACGAAGACCATGGACACATAGCAACGGTACCGTGCAAGTGCTAGCCTAAACCAAGCCAACTAGGTTCTGATATCATATAACATATTTTAAAACGGTGATACATGTATATCTCATATCATTAATTTTCACATCAATCATATCATTTTGCATATATACGTGTATCATGAAAATTATTGACCCATACGCCGGTAAAACATAGCACAGCCGTACGCTGGCAAATCATAGTCACATAGCACGGCCCGTACGCCGGCAAACATAGCACAACCTGTACGCTGGCAAATCACAGTTACATAGCACGGCCCATACGCCGGCAAACATAGCACAGCCCGTACGTTGGCAAATCACAGTCACATAGCACTGCCTGTACGCCAGCAAACATAGCACAGCCCGTACGCTGGCAAATCACAGTCACATAGCACGACCCGTACACCGGAAAATATATTAAACCTCGGCCCGTACGCCGATTTTCCATCATAAAAATTCGTATCATTCACATTTCCAGAAAACAGTATTTCCATTGTTTTATACCCATGCCACACTAAACATATTTTCCACATATTCAACGTAACATTATTTAAACAATATTTTCCCAAATATAACTCATATATATATATATATAAACATATTTACTTTCCAGAATCAAATACTATATATATACATACATTTTCTCAAAAAGAACTAGCTTAATTTATCCCCTTACCTGTTTCTTGAAAAGCCCCTAAGAAAATTCTACCCCTCACCCGCAGGGTCCCCAACTCAACACCCTAAAAATGCAAACCCCCAATATTAAACTTCAATATTTTTACGTGCATAACACTTCTTATAACTACCGTTAAGTCAAATTCGGCTTAAAAAGCCTTACCTCAACTTAGGGATGTTTTCCGACGTTCCCAATTCAACACCCCTGGAAATGAAAACTCCCAATATTAAAGTTCAGTATTTCTAAGCGTATAACACTTTTCTCAACTATCACAAATCCAAATATTGAGTAAAAAGTCTTACCCTGGATTTGGAATGGTTTCCACCTAACTTTCACCAACGATCCACTCCGACAGATTTGGAGAGAACTTTGTCAGGAGCATCGTGGTAGCCTCAAATCTTCGATCTGGTGAGAAACGAACCCAAAATCAAAGAGAGAGAGAGAGAGAGAGAGAGAGAGAGAGAAAACCGAAGAGGGGAGAGAGAAGAGAGTTGGCTTCTTTTAGAAGTTAAAAATCCGGATTTCCATATTTATAGAATAAGGGATTTCGTTGACGAGCCACGTCATTCGTTGATGAGTCCTTCATTAATTTCATCGACGAAATTCAGTCCTTGTTGACGAAATTTAGTCAGCTCAAAACCCCCCTCTCGGTATTTCTTCATCGACGAATCCCTGTATTCGTCGACGAAACTCTGCTGATCCCCTTTCCGTTATTCCTTCCAAAGTTCAATGTCGTTGATGAAGTCGACTGTTTCCTTCTATTTCTGGCTTCCATTTCTCTTTCTTTATTATTTAAATACCATTTTTATTGAGGTCGTTACATCCTCCCCTCCTTATAAAAATTTCGTCCTCGAAATTTACCGTTCACCAAGCTCATCATCCCTTAACAAGAAAAGGGTCTACTTATTTTATTGCTTACCCTCACTTATGGCGGAGGAATACCGTGGTTACATTCCAAGTCCTGGGAGATTACATATACAAAAGAAAGCGTCTCCCAAAACTAAAATGCTACTCTAATTAACCATTACATGTACCTGCAAAAGAAACTACCTAACCACTTACATTTCATCCAATCAACCTTCTTGGAATAGATGCGGGTACCTCTGCTTCATTTGCTCCTCGGACTCCCAAGAAGCCTCTTCTATCGCATGATTCCTCCACAAAAATTTTACCTAAGGAATCTTCTTATTACGTAGTCCTTGTACTTTCCTATCCAGAATATGTACTGGCACCTCCTCATACATCAGTGAATCACTAAGCTCTACTTCGTTATAACTGATGACAAGAGAAGGGTCTGGGACGCATTTTCTCAACATAACAACATGGAATACATCGTGGATCCTAGACAACATAGGTGGCAAAGCTAGCCTATAGGCTACTGGTCCCACTTTATCTAAAATCTCAAATGGACCAATAAACCTAGGACTAAATTTACCCTTCTTCCCCAATCGCATAACTCCTTTCATCGGAGCTATCTTCAAAAACACATGATTACCCACATCAAATTCCAAATTCCTGCGGCGGTTATCAGCATAACTTTTCTGTTGGCTTTGAGTTGTACTGATCCTGTCCCTGATAAGCCGAACCTTATCACACGCTTGCTGCACAAACTCAGGCCCCACTACTCGCCGCTCACCCACTTCATCCCAAAACAAAGGAGAACGACATCTCCTACCATATAGAGCCTCAAATGGTGCCATGTTAATGCTAGACTAATAACTCTTATTATACGCAAACTCTACCAGTGGCATGAACTGAGTCCAGCTACCCCCAAAATCTAATACACACGCTTGGAGCATATCCTCTAGTATCTGTATAGTCCTCTCAGTCTGCCCATCTGACTGAGGATGGAATGCTGTACTAAACGATAACTGAGACCCCATAGCCTCCTGCAAACTTCTCCAAAATTGTGATGTGAATCGTGGGTCTCGATCTGACACAATAGATACAGGAACCCCATGAGAACGAACTATCTCCTGAATGTAAATCTCCACTAAACGGCTGTGGGAGTAGCTGATCTTAATAGGAATAAAGTGGGCGGTCTTCGTCAAACGGTCAACAATCACCCAGATGGCATTCTGGCCATGTAATGCCGTCGAAAGTCCTAACACGAAATCCATTGATATATGATCCCACTTCCACTCTGGGATAAACAATGGCTGCAACTGCCCTGCCGGCCTTTGGTGCTCAGCCTTTATCTTCTAGTACATCAAACACTGGGCTACATAATCGGCGATCTCTCTCTTCATACCACTCCACCAGTACGACTCTCACAGATCTTTGTACATCTTTGTACTACTAGGATGAACTGTATACAAAGATTTGTGAGCTTCCTCTAAAATAGTCTTCCTGATCTCAGTATTAGCAGGAATTCATAATCTGGAACGGAACCGCAAAGCTCCGTCATCTGCAATACTAAAATCCTCCCTCTGACCCATCTGTACTCTATCTATCACCTCTACTAATTCTGGGTCTTCCTTCTGGGTGGCTTTAGTTTTTTCTTGCAGAGTAGGCTGTACTACTAGGCTGGCAATACACACTGTGAGATCACTCTCCACCAACTCTATGCCGAGTCTCTCCAGATCCATCATGATCGGATGCTGGATCTCTATAGCTGCCAACACTGGTTCTTTGGATTTCCTGCTCAACACATTAACTACCACGTTTGCTTTCCTTGGGTGATAACTGATGGTACAATCAAAATCCTTTATCAGCTCCAACCACCTTCTCTACCTCAAATTTAGTTCCTTCTGAGTGAAGAAGTACTTTAGACTCTTGTGGTTAGAGAAAATCTCACACTGCTCGTCATACAGATAATGCCTCCAAATTTTCAGTGCGTGTACCACTGCAGCCAATTCAAGATCATGTGTAGGGTAGTTCTTCTCATATTCTTTCAACTGCTTGGATGCATATGCCACTACCCTACCATGCTGCATCAATACACAAGCAAGTCCTTTCAAGGACACATCACTGTAGATAGTATAACCTTCACCCCTAGATGGGATGATCAATACAGGCGCTGTGACTAATCTCTGCTTCAGCTCCTGAAAACTCTGCTCACAGCTGTCATCCCACTCAAATCTGGCATTCTTCTTTGTTAGTTGTGTCAAAGGTCTAGACAAAGATAAGAATCCCTCAACGAAACGACGGTAATATCCAGCTAGCCCCAAGAAACTCCTGATCTCCTAGACATTTCTCGATCTAGCCCAATTCACTACTGCCTCAATCTTGCTAGGATCCACAGAAATATTGTCTCCAGATATAACATGCCCCAAGAACACGACCTTCTTAAGCCAAAATTCACATTTACTGAACTTGGCGTACAACTTCTTTTCACGAAGTGTCTGCAACACCTGCCTTAAGTGCGTCTCATGCTCCTCATAGCTTCTCGAATAGACCAGTACATCATCAATAAACACAACAACAAACTGATCTAAATATTGGTGGAAAACTCTGTTCATCAAGTCCATAAATACTGCAGGAGCATTCGTCAAACCAAACGGCATAACAAGAAACTCGTAATGCTCGTACCTGGTCCTGAAGGTCGTCTTCGAGACGTCTTCTTCTTTCACTTTCACCTGATGGTATCCGGATTTGAGGTCAATCTTCGAATACACCCATGTACCTTGGAGCTGGTCAAACAAATTGTCAATACGGGGTAAAGGATACTTGTTCTTGATTGTCACTTTATTAATCTCTCTATAGTCTATACACATTCTCATAGCCCCGTCTTTCTTCTTCACAAATAAAACTGGGGCTCCCCACGGAGATACACTAGGTCGTATGAAGCCCTTATCAAGCAGATCTTGCAACTGATTCTTCAATTCTGCCAATTCTACTGGCGCCATCCGATAAGGTACTTTAGAAATCAGCGCCGTACCGGAAGGTAGATCAATAGAGAAATCTACCTCACGGTCAGTTGGCAAGCTTGGTAACTCATCTGGGAAAACATTTGTAAACTCCTTTACTATAGGCGTGCTAGCAAGTTTCAATTCACCCTCTGACATTTCCTTTACAACTGCCACAAATCCCTAACAACCACTCAGCAATAATCTTCTAGCCTGAATAGCTGAAACTAGCTGAGGCGGGGATTGCACTAGCGACCCTACGAATTTGAATTCCGTTTCCCCCAGAAATCTGAATATCACTTCTCGTGCTCGGCAATCTATGCTGGTAAAATTAGATGCTAGACAATCCATGCCAAATATAACATCAAACCCGTGCATGTCTAGCACTATCAGATTAGCAGACAAAATCTTTCCTTGAATATTAACTGGACAATCCCGGAGCACCCTACTACATCCCACTACCAACCCAGTCGGTGTAGATACCAACAATTCAACATCTAATAACTGTGTTTCAGCCCCATATAATTTAACACACCCCGAAGACACGAACGAGTGCGTAGCTCCTGAATCAAATAATGTAATGACTTTAAAAGAAAACATAACAACCATACATGTCACCACGTCACTCGTCATCTCAGTCTCACCCGGCGTCAGAGTAAACACCCTAGCTGGAGCCGTATTCCTCTGCTGGCCCCCACGTGGCGCCTGATAACCTCCCTAGTATGGTCTAGGAGTTGGAACTGCATCTGGTGGGGTAGGACAGTCTCGCACCATATACCTTGATCTACCGCAGCGATAGCACACTGGAATTGCATCCGATGGGGTAGGACAGTCTCGCACCGTGTGCCCTGATCTACCGCAACGATAGCACACTGGAATTACATCCAGTGGGGTAGGACAGTATCGCACCATATGCCCTGATCTATCGCAGCGATAGCACACCACACCACCGGCTCGACACTCTCCCCAGTGCCTCCTACCACAAGTCTGACAAATTGGAGGACCCTGCCCTATCTGCACCTCACGTCCTCCCATCTCCTGCCTTCGTCCCCTACCATGATTTCCTCTCCTCCACTGGCCCGGTCTATGACCCTGTTGGTAGCCGGTAGATGCAGACCTCTTCCTCTTTCCCTGCTCCTCTGCATCAAAACGCTCACCAATCTCGGCTAAGGCCGCCCTGTCGACTAACTCAGTAAAGTCCTGGATCCGCAGCACCACCACCTGCTTGAATATGCTTTATCTCAAGCCTCTCTCAAACTGCCTCGCCTTCTTCACTTCATCAGGAACAATATATGGGGCGAAACGAGAGAGCTCGATAAAACATGTTGCATAGTGCTGGACGGATAGCTATCCCTACTTCAGACTCAGGAACTCTTCTACCTTAGCCTCTCTGACAGTAGTTGGAAAATACCTATCAAAGAACAATTCTTTAAACCAATCCCATGTCATGGCTATTGGAGTCACCCTCTGCTGCTCCAGCAGTCTCACTGTAGTCCACCACCTCTCAGCCTCTCCTGTCAGTCTATAGGTGGCAAAGAGGACCCTCTGTTCCTCAGTATACTGTAGTACAGCCAAGATCTTCTCAATCTCCTGCATCTAGTTCTCAGCGGCTACAGGATCAACTCCGCCTGAGAATGCTAGAGGATTCATCTTTGTGAACTTCTCTATGGTGCACCCATGGCCTGTAGATGGACCACTCTGCTCCCTCGAACTCCTAACAATCTCAACCATAACCTGCTGAGCCACGCTACGTAATACCGCGTCAGAGTCAGTCCCAGCTGCACCTGATGGTCCTCCTCCATCACTGCCACTGGCATAGGCACTATTTCCTTCTAGATCCATCCTGAAAACAATAGAAGCAACTTAGAAATCCTATCCTTATATTTTACCCACCTATCCTCACCACTTATCTCAACATTTCCAACTCATTTCTAATCCCTAATCCTACACTCTAGGAACACAACCCGACAATAGCTTACTATGGTTTTCCTAAAATCGTTACCCCAGGAAAAACACAGAAACTACCACGGAAGTCCTGCCTCTAGACTGTAGAATAAAACCTCAAATCATTTCCTAAACTCTAGTATTGTTTCCGCTGCATTCTAAAGTCTAGAGAACCTAGCAACCTAGGCTCTGATACCAAACTGTCACGACTTGCTCATTTTTCCACTTTTTTATTTATTTATAATGATAATATCAATAGCACATTCCCATATTCCAGTTCAGCAGGTCACAATCCACTTGGACCCATGGGTACCAGGGATATATCAGAACATACAGCAGAAGCCCTAGCAGCAGAAAACATATAATAATGTACATCTCAATACCATATATTACAATATACCAGAGTTGCTATAGTCCACAGTATTTCCATATATACATCCCAAAATAAATCTAGGAACATTTCCTACCAAATCTAACTATCCCTACAAAAGAAACTTACCCTTCAAAAAGGGCAGATATCAGTACTAAGTCAGCGAGGCTTTTCCCTCTCTCCTATT